>NW_028227312.1:802531-875031 GCF_978045245.1 Mus caroli | reverse complement strand
CCCGTGGGTTCACCCATTCCTCCCACCTCTCCACCCTGGCACCAAGATTCTAGCCATCTGAGAAAATGGTGAGAAAGAGAAACCAAAACCACTGTGCAGGGGAGATTTTGATTGCAGCACAGCAGTGATGGAAAACCCCCAAGATCTATCCAGAGATTGAAGAACCCCCTGAGTGGACTGACACCCCTCAACCCCCACCATATGCACTCCAGCCCCAAACTTCAGCTCCCCCGGTACCCCTGCCTCAGGCCCCGGCCGCAGGAGGGGGTCCCGCCACAGGAACAAGGAGCAGGCGAGGAGTCACCACTGAGGGGCCTGAGGATTCAACCGTGGCGCTCCCCCTCAGGGCTATTGGGGCTCCCCCTGCTGATCTGAACAGTCTACAGCCCCTACAGTATTGGCCTTTTTCCTCTTCTGACCTCTATAACTGGAAAGCTAATCACCCCCCTTTTTCAGAGAACACTGCAGGACTCACTGGGTTGGTTGAATCATTAATCTATTCACACCAGCTGACCTGGGATGACTGCCAGCAGCTTCTGCAGACTCTATTCACAACCGAGGAGAGAGAGAGAATTCTCCTCGAGGCTCGGAAAAACGTCTGAGACGAGGCTGGGCGCCCTGTCCAAACTCCAGCTGAAATAGATGAAGGATTCCCACTAACCCTGCCACGATGGGATTATAATAAGGCACCAGGTAGGGAACGACTGTCCAATTATCGCTGGGTCCTAGTGGTGGGTCTCAGAGGTGCTCTCCTGCAGCCCACGAATCTGGCCAAGGTAAGAGAGTTTATGCAGGGAGCGACTGAGCCCCCCTCAGTCTTCCTCGAAAGGCTCATGGAGGCTATTAGAAGTTATACCCCATTCGACACCACGTCTGAGGGTCAAAGGGCCTCAGTAATTATGGCCTTCATTGGCCAGTCGGCTCCTGACATTATGAAGAAGTTACAGCGAATTGAGGGCTTGCAGGATTACACCATAAGGGATGTAGTTAGAGAGGCAGAGAAAGTGTATCATAGGAGAGAAACAGAAGATGAAAATTTAGAGAGAGAGAAAAGAGAGAAAAGAGAGGATGAGTATAGGAGAGACAGGATGCAAGAAAAGGTTTTGACTAGGATCCTGGCCGCAGTATGAGAAAGAGATAACGGAAGAAGAGGTAGACTGTCAGGAAACCTGGGAGACAAAAGACAGCAGGGACCAAGGAGACCCCGAGAAGGCGGGCAGCACCTGGAGAGGAACCAATGCGAATATTGCAAGGAAATGGGCCACTGGAAGAGCGACTATCCGAAAAAAAAAAAAAAAAAAAAAAAAACAAGAGGTAAAGGTGCTTTCTCTTGGAGAAGGTGAAGACTAGGGGGAAAGGGGCTCGGACCCCCTCCCCTAGCCTAGGGTAACCTTAGAAGTGGAGGGGACCCCCGGGGACTTTCTAGTCGACATGGGAGCCAAATTTTCAGTACTCAAAACACCTCTAGGAAAAGTGAAGAAAATTGAAAAAACCTTGGTGATCAGGGCCACGGGACAAAAAATGTATCCATGGACCACATCCCGAGTAGTAGACATAAGGCGAAATCCAGTAACTCACTCGTTTCTAGTCATTCCAGAGTGTCCTATGCCTTTATTGGGGAGAGACTTACTAACCAAGTTAAAAGCACAAATAACTTTCACCTCTCATTGACCGGTGGTTTTGTGGGGAATAAAAGTGCCCCAGATTCTAGAGCTGTCTTTACAACTAGGAGAGGAATATCGACTTTACCAAAATAAAGTAAAGCCCCATGAGGGATTACAGGACTGGTTGAATCAATACCCTCAGGCGTGGGCAGAGACGGGAGGAGTAGGGATGGCAAAACTGGTCCCCCCCCGTGGTGATTGGAATTAAGTCCAGGGCCACCCCTATAGGGGTCCAACAATATCCCATGAGCAGAGAAGCTCAAGAGGGTATACGCCCCCAAATCAACAAACTGCTGCAACAAGGCATTTTGGTTCCATGCAAATCCTCTTGGAACACTCCTCTACTTCCAGTAAAAAAACCAGGGACCAGTGACTACCGTCCAGTCCAGGACCTTAGAGAAGTCAATAAGAGAGTTCAGGACATACACCCCACGGTGCCAAATCTGTATAACCTCCTCAGCACCTTGCCACCTGGTCGGACATGATACACAGTCCTGGATCTTAAAGATGCTTTTTTCTGTTTGAGGTTACACACCAACAACCAGCCCTTGTTCGCTTTCGAATGGTGAGACTCTGAGAGTGGACAAGACGGACAGCTCACATGGACGAGGCTGCCTCAGGGATTCAAGAACTCGCCCACTTTGTTCGATGAAGCCCTACACCGAGATCTTGCTCTTTTCTGAGCCAATAACCAACAGGTGACTCTTCTGCAATATGTAGATGACCTGCTCCTAGCTGCAGAAACACGCGAGGACTGTGAAATTGGGAACCATAACCTCCTGGGCGAGTTAGGTAAGCTGGTCTATAGGGCCTCTGCTAAAAAGGCTCAGTTATGCCAGATAGAAGTGATCTACCTAGGATATGTCCTGAGAGATGGACAACGGTGGCTCACAGAAGCCAGAAAACAAGCTGTTATGCAGATCCCGGCCCCAACCACTGCTCGCCAGGAAAGAGAGTTCCTGGGGACTGCCGGGTTTTGCAGACTCTGGATTCCGGAATTGCCTCACTGGCAGCTCCCTTGTATCCAATAACCAAAGAGAAAGGGGAATTTACCTGGACCAGGGAACATCAGCTAGCCTTTGAAACTCTCAAAAAGGTACTGAAGCAGGCTCCTGCATTGGCCCTGCCAGATTTAAACAAACCTTTCACCCTATACATTGATGAAAGAAATGGAGTGGCAAGGGGAGTCCTTACCCTGGTTATGGGACCATGGAAGTGCCCGGTAGCCTACTTATCAAAGAAACTGGACTCTGTGGCCAGTGGATGTCCCTTCTGCCTGCGAGCGATAGCAGCCACGGCTGTGCTATTAAGAGATGCTGACAAACTTACTATGGACCAGAATGTTACCATAGTGGCCCCAAACTCTCTTGAGAGCATCATCATGCAACCACCGGACCGCTGGATGACCAATGCCGGAATGACCCTTTACCAGAGCTTATTGCTGACAGAGCGAGTAAGTTTCGCACCCCCAGCCATTCTCAACACTGCCTCCTTACTATCTGAGGCTGACGAGACCCTTGCACATAACTGTGAAGAAATAATGGCAGAAGAGACTGGAATCTGGCCAGACCTCACAGATCAACCTTGGCCAGGGGCGATAACTTGGTTCACGGACGGAAGAAGCTTTGTGGTAGAAGGTAAGCAGAGGGCTGGGGCAGCAGTAGTGGATGGAAAGTCTGTCATATGGGCCAGCAGCCTGCCGGAGGGTACATCAGCTCAAAAAGGGGAACTAATTGCACTAATTCAAGCCTTAAGGTGGCAGAAGGAAGGACTCTTATTGTCTATACCGACAGCCTGTATGCTTTTGCCACGGCTCATTGTCACGGAGCAATATACCAACACCCTGGACTGCTGACGTCTGCTGACAAAGACATCAAAAATAAAGAAGAAATTCTCAGCTTATTAGAAGCTGTTCATTTGCCCCGTTGGGTGGAAATTATCCATTGCCCAGGACACCAGAAGGGAACTGGACCCGTTGAAAAGGGAAATCAAATGGCAGACCAAGAAGCTAAAAAAGCAACCCAAGGGCCAATGACTCTGGTGATGAGAACCCAACAGCCAGCTGCTGAGGAAATAAATAAAAGAACCCTCACAGAAGAAGTGGGGCGAGATTAAATAGTTAACATACACCATCTGACTCATTTAGGAACTAAAAAAATACTAAAATTGGTTAGTAAGTCCCCCTATTACAATCCTGGACTAAAGAGAATTTTTAGGAGATAATAAAAAACTGCCGTGCTTGTGCACTTACCAATGCTGAGTCTAGCAGGCTCCTGGAAGGAAAACAACTGTGAGGAGACAGGCCTGGAGCCTACTGGGAAACTGACTTCACTGAGGTGAAACCAGCTAGGTATGGAAATAAATATCTCCTAGTTTTTATAGACACCTTCTAGGGATGAGTCGAAGCATTCCCCACCAAGAAAGAAATGGCTAATGTAGTGGTCAAGAAGATACTTGAAGAAATCCTTCCCCGCTTTGGGATACCTAAGGTAATGGGGTCAGACAATGGACCTGCCTTCGTCTCCCTGGTAAGTCAGTTATTGGCCAGGCAACTGGGGACAAATTGGAAATTACATTGTGCATACAGACTCCATAGTTCAGGACAGGTAGAGAGGATGAACAGAACACTAAAGTAGACTCTGACTAAAATACCTTAGAATCCAGCGGAAGTGATTGGACAGCCGTTCTCCCTCATGCCTTGTTCAGGGTTCGGAATACCCCTGGACCCCTTGACCTAACTCCATTTGAGTTAATGTATGGGGCGCCCCCACCCATTTTTATGACTGTAGGGGATAGGAATCGCCCGGATGTGTCTTTCTCTCCTTCTTCCAATCTTTTGGCTTGATTAAAAGCTCTCGAATTAGTAAGAAAAGGGGTCTGGGAACAGCTAAAAGAAACCTATGTTGCTTGTGACACACAGGCTCTGCACCAGTTTAAAGTAGGAGACGCAGTCCTGGTGAGGAGACACCAAGCAGGAAACCTAGAACCGAGGTGGAAGGGACCCTACTTGGTGCTACTGACAACGCCCACCGCGATCAAAGTGGGAGCAATCCCCAATTGGGTCCATGGATACCATGTCAAGAGAGCACCCCCTGGAGTCAGCCATGATGAGTGGACTTTGGAGAAGGCTACTAACCCTTTTAAGTTGTGCCTGCTTCGTAGGAGCGATCCCAAAGGATTTCAACCCCCAGAGTCCTGTTCAATAAACGTGGGAGGTACTCAATGAGGGGGGTAGGTCTGTATGGACAATCGCCAAGGTACAACCTCTTTGGACTTGGTGGCCTGATTATTTCCCTGACATCTGTAAGTTGGCTATAGGAACCCCTCCTCGATGGGACTTGGAGGGGTACTCTGACATTCAGAGGGCACCTTTAACACCCTACCGTACGTAGAAAAACATTCGAGAGACCCATGGGGTGGTTGCTCTAACCAAAGGGATAGAAGTATGCTTTGAACCCATGCCTTCTATGTCTGTCCCGGGCCCCACTGAAGTCAATCCCATAATCCAACATGCGGAGGTAAGGCTGACTTCTTTTGCAAGAGCTGGGGTTGCAAGACTTCAGGTACAGCCCACTGGAAGCCCTCCTCAAGCTGCGACTATATGAGAGTAACAGCCAACTATTCCCTAGCGTCTTATGTACCTGGAGGATTTGACCTAGATGAGTGTACTGACTGGTGCCATCCTTGCCGCGTCACCTTTACAGGGAAAAGACCTCTGGGATGGACCAAAGGGTATACCTGGGGTCTTAGGATTTACAAGGAAAGATATGATGCGGGATTATTGTTCACTATCAGATTAAAAATAGAGACCCCCTACAATCCTTTAGGCCCCCCAACCAAGTCCACACCCTTCACCCATACTATTACTCAGCGTAATCCAGTGATTGCGGACCCCCTTAGTATGGCTGCTATCACCCAACCTCCCACTCCTCAGGTACCTCTAACTATTACCCCTGAGATTCCTTCAACAAGACAGAGGATGTTTAACCTAGTGAGAGGAGCCTTTTATGCCCTTAATAGAACTGATCCATGGGCTACTGAGGACTGCTGGCTATGCTTGTCCTCGGGTCCGCATTATTATGAAGAAAATGCCTTCAATGGAGATTTCAACAGAACCAGCAGCCATACTTCCTGCTCTTGGGGAACAGGACAAAAACTGACCCTGACTGATGTATCTGTGAGGAGTCCAGGTCTCTGTATATGCACCCCACCTTCCACTCACAAACACCTATGCCGACAAATTCAGTCCGTGTCCAGAACGGAAGCTAATTACTATCTTGTATCTTCTCCGGTTGGATGGTGGGCTTGCAATACAGGTCTTACTCCCTGTGTATCAAGTAAGGTTTTTAATTCAACTCATGATTTTTGTGTCATGATCCAGCTGTTACCCCGTGTATATTATCACCCTGCATCTAGTTTAGAAGAAAGCTATGCTGGCCGGCGGTCAAAAAGAGAATCAATTACTTTAACCCTGGCTGCATTCATGGGGATAGGTATGGCAGTAGGAGTGGGGACATAAGTGTCAGCTTTGATAGAAGGAAGACAGGGAATTCAGTCTTTGAGGGATGCTGTCAATGAAGACCTAATGGCAATAGAGAAGTCCATTGATGCTTTAGAAAAATCTTTGACCTCCCTGTCTGAGGTAGTTTTGCAGAGCAGGAGAGGTCTTGATTTGTTGTTTATAAAAGAAGAAGGACTGTGTGCTGCCCTTAAAGAAGAGTGCTGCTTCTATGCAGATCATACAGGAATAGTTAGAGACTCTATGCAGAAACTGAGAGAAAGATTAGAGCGAAGGAAACGGGAATGGGATGCTCAATGGGGGTGGTTTGAGACGTGGTTTGAATTACAACCATCTTGGATAACTTCTTTGATTTCCGCTGTAGCTGGACCAATCCTTATGATATGCTTAGCTTTAGTTTTCGGCCCCTGTATAATAAATAGAGGAATGGCTTTCATCCAGAGTAGAATTGATATAGTAAAACTCATGGATCTTCAGAGACAATATCAACCTATAGTTCAGGTAAATGAAGAGTTAGGGGACACCAATCTCTAAAATTCTATGATTAGAATTAGTCTATACAGAAGAAGAGGGGAATGAAAGGAAATAAAACTTGAGACCTGTGATTCATGTAATGTATGTCAAATAGCCCAAAGAGTTGTTTGTGAGCTTTGAAACCTGGGCCTGAGATCATAGCAGAACAGACCAGGACATGCCCGGGCAGGCCCATCGCCTCCCTATCTCCCACCCCTCTGACCTCAGGCTGCTGATGTTTAAATGGACCAATCATGTGAAACTGCGCCAATTCCTCCCCCAGCCCCACTCCTTTTATATAAAAACCCCTAGCTTCCAAGCCTCTTGGTCGAATCCACTGTCTCCTGTGTGAGATGCATTTAGAATTGGAGCTCCGCCATTAAAATACCTCCTGTTGTTACGTCAAGGCGTTGTGTTCTATTCGTGATTCTTGGGTGCATGCTAAATCAGGAGTGGAGTGGGGGTTTCCCCACTAGGTTCTTTCACATCCTCATGACCTAAGGTTCTTTTTGCAGCCTCAAGCAAATGACTAACACATTCACTAAAGTCTTCTTGGGTTCCTTGAATGATTTTAGTTAAAGGGGAAATAATGGAACCTTTCATAGGAATAGCATGCCAAGTTCCCAATGCTGTGTTAGCAGTTTGAGCCAAGAGACCCACTGGGCAATTTCTGCCTTTCCTTAGCCAAATATTTTTCTTGACCAGAAAGCTTTTCCAAGGTCCAGTCAGTCCAGGCACTGGAGGGTTTTTCTGATTAGCTACTGCAATGGTCTGGCACCTATTGAGGAAAACAATCCTCCATGAGAAAAACTATCCTCGAGTTAACACAGTTTAAATCTCTTTGATCCAATCACTACTGGGAGGGCTTCTAGGAGGGAAAGCATATAAGGGGCAGATGGACCATAAGTTCTAACCATAGAGTTATGCTCTTTTAAGTCTTTAAAACTTAGTCTACAAAACTCTGTCTTTTGAATAGGGACAGTTAATTCTTCTTCTTGATTTCAAATTCATTATCACTGTCATAATCTTCTCCACCCTCCTGTTAGTGTCCACAGAGAAATCGGCATGGTGCACTTCTAAAGGCCCTATTTCTACAGAAGCAGATTTGGCACTGGTGGCTGGGGGATGCTTCCACCCCATAGAAGTGGGCAGGTCACAGCTAGCAGTTCTCTTGGAGTGAGTGATTACAAGGAAAGCCAATGTTTTGGTTTTTATGGCTCACTGAGCTTTCTTATTTATGCCTCCTGAGACTACGGCTGGAGGAGGAACAAGGATAGTCTGTTTTAAGGAATATTCGAGTGAAGCTAGCTCTATAGAAAGGCGAGCATACTGCTGCTGTAGCTTTAGTACTTCTTGTAATCCTGCTACCTGAGACACCAGCTTATCCTTAGCAGCAATGAGAATAGAAACCTGTAAAGCCTGACACCATGGTGCAGAAGCACTAATAGGCAGCAGATAGGAAGGGGCACTGCAGGGGGGGCCTGAAGCAAGAGAGCAGCTCAGGTTTACTGGGCAAACTACCTCTTTCTCTAAAGTGTCTGAGTCCTCTGAAATTAAAGGGCTTTAAGCCAAATATTTCTTAAAGACTGGATTGATCAGTGGTGGATTGCCCAGGGCGGGCTGCTCAGACAAAGTGGTTACCTGGACATGTGGATAAAGAGCAGCCTGTGGGACTTCAGCCCTGTCTGCAGCTTTTGGAGGCTTTGTATTAGGGAGGGTGCCCTCTAAAGCTTCTGGAGACAAGGGATAGGGGCAATATTCTGCAACTGACAAAAGGTGCTGTTTCTCTGGATCATCAGCTGCATTTTATACCAAATCACGGAATAAACTCCAATAAGTAAATAAATTCTCAGGGACAGCATCGCATCAGGGCCCTGCTTTGCCAAAATTTCATTTAGTTCTCTACCTACTCTTCTCCATTTCTTACAATGTATCTCTGCTCCAACTATAATAAACCTGGACATGCCTGGTCTATGAAAACAACAACAACAAAAGTTTATCAATTCTTACTTTTTAACTCTAACTCCTCTTTCCATGAGAGCTGTCTTTAAGCAAATTATAAAGGCTGCTTCCTTTGATAGTTTGTTTCCCAGTTCCTGGAGTGGAGATGAATCAACTCACCAGGGACTTTTCTCTCTTCTATGAGCAGTGGAAGGGGTCCTTCACTACTTCTAAATTCTTGGGTTCAGGACAAACTTCTCTGGAACCTCCACTGGAAGGAAATAAGGTCCAAAACTCGCCCTCACATTGGGTGCCCCTTATCCAGTCCCATAGGGTTCAGTTATTCATGGGTGCGAGTGGTACTGCAAACCTGGGAGGAAATGGAATTGGAAGGGGAAGAAAAGCTAGAAACCAAGCAGAGGGTCCTATTAAGTCTCCATTTATTAGGCTGATGTGTCTGTTTTTAAAGCATACATCCCGGGGAATAGGAAGGGGTCGAGGGGGAATTTAACAAAGAACAAAGAAACACCCTAAAAGAAGCCAAAAAACCCTAAATTCCTTTTTTTAAAACTTTCAAAAATCTAAAAACACACTAAAACTCTAAAAGAAAAAAACCTGAAACGCTAAAAAATCCGTAAAACCCTAAAAATAACCCTAAAGACTTTTTTAAAAATTCAAAAACATTAAAAAACCCTAATTTTTTTTAAAGTCCTAAAAAAAAGTCCTAAAAAAACAAACAAACAAAAACCAAAACAAAAACTTGAAGGATTTTTTATAACACTAAAAAAAAATATACCCTAAATTTCTAAAAAATAATAATAATAAAATAAAATAAAAACTTACGACCCAAAAACCCAAAGACAATACTCAAAAACAAAACACTATAACCTTCAAATAAACATATATTTATGATATATATATATATACATATATAAACATTACAATGAACCTAAAACCCTAAAATAAACCAGTAAACCCTAATCCCTAAAAGAAAAAACCCTACATTTCTAAAAAAAATAAAAAAATAAAATAAATAAAATAAAATAAAAACTTCAGAACCAGAAACGCAAAACCAATACTCAAAAACAAAAATCTATAACCTTTAAATAAACATATATATATATATATAAAACATTACAATATACATTAAAGCCTAAAATAAATCAGGAAACCCTAATTTCTATAATTAAAAAAAAAAAAAAAACGACAAAAACAAGAGAAACACAAAACAAAAACACACCATTACAACGCTGAAAAACCCTAAATTTCTAAAAAAAAAATTCTAGAACCCTAAAAAAAATTCCTTAAAAAATTTTTCAAAACAACCCTGAATTTACCCCCCAAATCTTGAAATCTTAAAAAAAAGAAACCTAAATACCTATAATGCTAAAAAACACTAAAAAACTAAAAAACTAAAAAACTAAAAAACTAAAAAACACTAAAAAAATTTTTTAAATCAGAAAAACCTAACCCCCCAAAATCCCTAAAATACAAAAAAAAAAAACCTAATACACACACACAGACAGACACCCAAAAATCTTAAATAACAATATAAAACCTAACACCCTAAGGCTGTAATATAAACCGTGAAACACAATAAAACAAACAAACAAGCAAACAAAGCAACTTTAAACTTCTAAAAAAAAAAAAAAAAAAAAGTCTAGAAATGGAAAAACAACCTTCAAAATTACATAAGACCCCAAAAACCCCAAAATAACCCTAAAGATTTTTATGAAAATCCAAAAAAAAATCTACCTAAATCCTTATAAAGCTAAAAAATTAAAAATTAAACCCATTTTTAAAATACACATAAAAATCCCTAAAATCAGAAAAAAACTAAAAAATTAAACCGTGAAAAAAATTATAAAAGCCTAAAAAAAACCAAAAAATAACTATTAAAAAAAAATCAGACCTTAACCTCCCCAAACCCTAAAATTATTAAAAAAAAACAAAAAACAAAAAAAAAAACAAAACCCTGAAATCCAAAAAAAAATTAAAGTAGTAAACAAAAAAAAAAAAATTTAAATCTTTTTTAAAAAACCTGAAATATCCCTAAAAACCATAAAATTAAAAACAAAAACAAAGACAAAAACAAAAACAAAAATGAAGCTTTGAAAAAAAAATCACCAAAAATCCAAAATTCTTTTTTAAAACTCAAGAATGATAAAAAGACCCCCAAAAAACCCTAAAATCCTAAAAAAAAAACTCCTAAAATATTTTAAAAGCACTTAAAATACATCAAAACCCTGAATCTCCCCAAATCCCTGAAACACACTTTGAAAAACATATAAAACCTAATACCCTAAATATAAAAACTGAAATCCTAAAAAGAATCCTAAATTTAAAAAAAAAATCTATAATAACAAAATAAACCCAAGAACCCTATAAAGACCCTAAAACAAAAACCAAAAATCCCTCAAATAACTTAAAGCCGTAAAAAAACCAAAAAACAACAAACAAACAAAAATACAACAACAACAAAAAACACATAAAACATAAAAACAAAACAAAACAAAACAAAATAAGAACTCTTAAAAAAATCCTAAAACATTCTAAAAACCTAAAAAAGACCTAAAATTCTACAAAACATCAAGAACCCTAAAAAAAAAAATGTAAAACTATAAGAAAAAACCCTAAGGCTCCAAAAAAAATCCCAAAAATTTAAAAACACCATAAAATTCTTAAAAAACATATACAAACAAGAAAACACCATGAAATTTCTTTTTTAAAAAATCTCTTCAAAAAAATCCTAAATCACAAAGAAAATTCCTATAATTCTGAAAAACTTAAAAACACTAAAAAGACACAAAAAACACTAAAACCATAAAAAACCTAAAATCCTTTAAAAAGAAAAAGCTAAAAACCCATCAAAACACTAAAATCCAAAAAAAAAACCCTTAAATGATGTAAAACATACCTACAAAACTTTAAAGCCCTAAATAAAAACCTGAAACCCTCAAGAGAATGCTAAAGTTCTAGAAAAGAAAAACAAAAACAAAAAACAAAAAACAAAAAAACAAAAACAAACAAACAAACAAATACTCTAAAATTCTAAAAAGAAAAAAAAAATTACAAGAAACCTAAGATGACAGCATGCCCTGCTTATAGACTATGGTAAGGCAGCTGTTTAACTTTCACAATTTTGGGTGATGTATTCCGGGAGTACCAGATTGAAGAAAGGGGATTATTCCTCCATATGATCCTGAATCACATGCTTTTGAAGAGTCAGGACTAGTGGTACTCAATTTTCCCAATATTGTGGCCCTTTAAAACACAGCTCCCAAATCGTAATGTTATCTCATTGCAAATTCAAACTATAATTTTGTTATAGTCATTGATTGTAATGTATATATCTTATAAACAAGATATATGATATGGGACACTTGTATCAGGTTTTTTGAGCACTGAAAAGAGTCTCAACCCATGGTTGGAAAACCATTAGTCTAGACACGATGGGGGTACCATTACCAATGTATAATGTTTATCTAGTGTTGCTGGGCAGATGTCTCCCACCCTTGAACGCAGAGGGTTTTTCAAGAACAGGCTTCTTCTGAGTCTCCAACCTTCTTTCCACACCTGTACAGCTTGTTGATGATCACTGATGTATCAAATGGCGGTACTTAGTAAATTAGAGTAATCCAGTTATCTCTTAAATTCTAGAAAATGGTGATTCTAAAAATGGTTCCACTAGCTAAAAGCAGTGGCTGGCACTCTTCCTAGGGATCCCTTATGTAGTGTCCCTTTATATCTCCAAGGCCAACAGCAGATGGCTGAGTCCCTCCTGGGCTGTAACTCTCTAATCTATTCTCACCCACTATGCAGCTTTCTTTCATGAAGAGATCACATGATAACACTGAACTCATCTCGTCTTTAGTCAGCACAAATAGCCTAATTATTTTCCCCTATGGCTCAGTTGATCATGATTCTGAGACATAATCATACATGTTGTATTGACAAAAAGAATGACACTGATTTCTAGTATACAATAAAGCCTATTTTGCATGACTTCTTTTCAGGAGTCAGGAAATTCAAGAAGAAGACATTATCAGTAGATAAAGAAATTCTACTGAGATGTTGAAATCACAGAAGGGATCTAATGGGTAGAAAGACAAAAGAGGGAACCAAACTCCCTGTCATAATTAAACCTTTCCTATGACAGCATTATTCGTTGATTTTTATTTGTAGGTCCTATCCCTCCTGACCCAGTCCAATTTTTCCTAATATATTAAAACCTGAGGATTAGTCTACAGAAAATTACATTTGGGGAAACTCATTCAAACAACATATGAAGGTGAATATTTGAAAATATATAGTCATGTGGGGGCATTTTTCTTTCTACCTCATGTACACTTAAAATCTCTAACTACTTCCTTCCCTATGAAAGCATGGCAGCCCACTGAGTGACGTGTGTTTAGGGTGAATAATGTTATACAAAGATGTAAACACCTTGCCATATCCTGTCAACCATATCTAGCCCAAAATGCAATATCCACATGAGATTAGAAACATAAAAATAAATTTTATAGTATCTTGAAACTAAAATTCCCAATTTAATCAAACCATCATTTAGAATCTTCTACTTAATACCAATGTGCTTTAAGTGTACAAGTCACTGGACTTTGTTGTGACTCTTTTCACAGGTTTATACTGTTCTTTAACCATCTTCATCCTCCACACTATTCTCCATTTCTATCTGCTCAGCCCCCCTGCTGCTGCCCATACTGTTTCAAAATATCTCCTTTTATTTAATGTGCCTTATTAAAATTATAATTTGACAATTGTCATTTTGAGTTTGGCTTGTCTCACCTAACATAATTCTCATTACCATCTATTCTTTCTGAAATCAAAACCCTTCACTAGTAAACTTAGATGAGAAATACCTCTGTCTCTCTCTCAGTCTCTCTGTCTCTCTGTCTCTCTGTCTCTGTCTGTCTGTCTCTATCTCTGTCTCACACTCTCTCTGTCTCTGTCTCTCTGTCTCTCTGTCTCTCTGTCTCTCTCTCTCTCTCTCACTCTCTCTCTCTCATTTTAAGAAATTCACCGTGTGGTTGACATCTATATTTCCTCCATAGCTTGTCTATTTCACACAGTATAACAATCAAAATTGATATTATGGATGTTTAGTGGTTCTTCTTAGATTATTATTGGAACGAAAATCAAACTGGGAAGATAGTACCTCAGATGAAGACTGCCCTCATCACACTGACATATGGCCACATCTGTAAGGAATGATCTATTGTTGATGGCTGAGCTGGAAGAGTCTAACTAATTAGTTAGTGTCATCCACTATGAAGAGGATGTACAGTGTGGTGGGGACAGTGGAGGAGTCTGAAAAAGATTTTTTTTGAAGAACTGAAGATCTATGTGGCATGAACAACTAAAGTGCCCTCTAATTTGTAAGTAAATTCCATACTTACCTGTGTCCAGTATTCTGTCAACCCATATTTCAAAAGTAAAATTACATTATCTATTTCATCCTGTTTTACTGCATTGAATCTATAAAATTCCTTGTAACCAGAAATGTTGGTAAATTTTAAAGAGCTTTAAAATGTGACTGTTAGATACCGGGTTGTTTTAAGTTTATCTCAAATTTGTAAGCAGGACCAAGGACTATGATTTCCTTGCACTTTGCAAAGAATCCATAATTCATGATTGCCATTGGCTTCAATACAAGGTATTCAATCCTGTCAAACTCCAGCTTTCTTTGAATAAAAAATTGTCTTCCTCTAACTGTGGGTTTTGATAAAATGAATAGTGTGCTATCCAGTGTGTTGCCTCAAGAGTCTGGCAACATTTCTGATTCCAAGAACAGCTTAAAGATAACCAAGGGGAAGATTGTAACAGGGAAAATAACCACCAAGAATGCTGGTGTGTCAGACACTGAAGACTTTCACAGAAGGAAAATAAAAACAACCCCCCCAAAAAACCAGAATAAACAAACAAACAAACAAATACACAATAAAAATGATACAAGAGTGAATCTACTTGGGCAGAATGTGAATCAGGTAATCAGGCCATTTTTGTAGGGATTTATTTTGGATTTCTAGGAGGCCATATGAAAATGTAAATTCTAGATGCTCAATGTTTCTGAGTGTAACTCCAGAAGGAACCAGCCTGATAGGGGTTCTATGATGTAAGCTGAGATAGGGTGATGTCACAGAGCACTGGTCAGAGTTTGCACATCTATTCCACTTGGAGACACTAGAATTCCTTGAAGCTGGGTTCAGTATCTTCACAGTGGTGTGTGAAAGCCAGGTCAGCTCCTGACCCATAAAGTTTTTCCAGAGGCTTTTGGTGCCTGGCCTGGTTCAGAAGACAGAATCTTGAAAACTAGGACATTTGTTTGGGGTATGTATATTTATGGAGTATCTTGGAATCTCATGGCTCCTTAAGGCTATATGTTTTCCCTCCTACAGTAAGTAACTGTACATTCTAATTTCTCCCATGTTTGGGATCTAGGAGGGTGGATGGTTTAGGTTATTTGATCTCCTGAGTTTATTAACCTTGCTAACAATATCTCCTTCACAATTCCACTAATATGCCAAAACTCCCCTTTGTCCATGTGCATTTTAGAAGATATTACTTCTAAATGGCTGATATGGCATGGACTTGTTGAGATCTTGTTGAAGTCGGAGATGCAATGGCTTCAATAATATGCCTGGGACTGGGTCTGGAGACACAATACAGAAGTCCAGTTGTGTGCTCTGTCCCTAGGTAGATATTTGTGAAAGTAGCCAACTAGCTCAGAACATGCAAATACAAGAGAGGTATGGTGACAACTCTGGCTCATTTTTTAATTCTATTCTGCTTGATCCTTGAGGGCAACAGACATACCAACTTCCACACTGACTTACCCATTTAAGGAAAGTTTCCTCAGCAGAGGAAAATTAGCTCAGGGCTGAAGAAATTTTTATCTGAGTATGTTATTCTGAGCTCTAGAGAATTACTTGTTAATTTCCCTATGTTCACTTCCTGGAATCCCTTGTTCGTTGGTTTATTTGTTTGTTTAATTTTATTTTGAGTTTCTCTGTGTGTAGCTATGGCTGTCAGACCAAGCTAGCCTTGATGTCACAAAGGTCAGCCTCCCACTGCCCCTTGAAATCTGGGATTAAAGACTTAGGTCATGACCATCTCCTATTAAATTCTCTTTTTATTCGTTTGTTTTCTTTGTTTGTTTTTTGTTATTTTGTTCTTTGTTTTGTTTGTTTGTTTGTTTTGTTGTTTTTGATCTATTTGAAACAGGAATACTCTGTATGTCACTGGCTGCCCTGGGTCTAACTTTGTAGACCAGGTTGGCCTCTAACTCAGAAAAATGCCAGACCCTGCCTCCTGAGTGCTGGGAATAAATGCATGCACCATAATGGCTTATGAAATTCTTATTTTGATAAAATTGACTTTAGAAGCACACACCTGATTAGCATAGCCTTCTTCACCTACCCAGAAGTTCTCTTAAAGAAGAGCATTGGTCCAGCATTCTCTCGCACCCCACACCCATTGCCCTTTAAGATCTCATATTTATGACAGAGGCAACAGCATTGTTTCTGGTTTAAACAGGCAAGATCTTCAAACCCAGACAATGGCCAAGTATGATGATTGAACAAAGAATGATAGTCACAAGACAGTGGACCAGGGTTGCTGTGGCCTAATACACCAGTTCTACAGCCATTTAGAAGACAATACCTCTGAAGAGGCTGAGCATGACATCCCTCAAAAAGAAGAGGAGGAGGATGCCTTCATCCCAGGCCCTGAGAATTATTGTCGGCTGCAGAATTTCTCACAGTTGGAAGGAAGGTAATGAACCTGTCAGCCATTGGAAGGCCATAGTTCTAGATCAACTGCCAATAAACCCTTCTCTTTATTTGCTGAAGTATGACGGTATTGACAGCGTCTATGGACTGGAGCTCCACAGTGATGAGAGGATTTTAAATCTTAAGGTTTTGCCTCACAATGTAGTATTTCCTCAGATAAGGGATGCCCACCTCGCCAGAAGCCTGGTTGGCAGAGCAGTACAACACAAATTTGAGGGAAAGCATGGCTCTGAGGAAAACTGGAATGGGATGGTGCTAGCCCAGGTGCCAGTCATGAAGGACTGGTTTTACATTAGCTACAAGAAGGATCCGGTCCTCTACATTTATGAGCTCCTGGATGACTACGATGAAGGTAACCTTGACATCATTCCAGAGACTCCTCATGCTGAGGTGACATCACATGATAACAGTGACTTCTTAATAGGAAACTGGGTGCAATACACCAGAGAGGATGGTTCCAAAAATCTTGGAAAGATTGTTTACCAAATTCGTGCCAATCCTTCTGTGTACTTTATCAAGTTTCATGGTGATCTCCAGATCTATGTCTATAATCTGGTGTCAAAGACTCCTTAAGGTGAAAAAATCACAAAAGTACAGGCCCATAAACTTGTAGAATAGGAAAAAAAATGTCTGTTTTCCTGTGTTGTCTACCTAAGTGTCTTTGACAAACCCAGTATGATTGCCAATAAAATTTGTTTTGCTCTAAAATTTAAAATGTGTGATATGACACCATGATTTTTTTAAGTACAGTTCAAATAAGTAATTCAGAAAATAAAATGAGTATGCTGTTAGGTAATTTCAGGTGTTGAATAGACATGATATGATATGACATGATATGACATAAGACTTTGGTGGAAGAGATGGGCTATGGTGGAAGAACAGTACATACATCTGATATCACACATGGTAAAATTAATAGGACTTAGTATCTCTGCTCTGTATGGAGGACTGGAATTGGAGATGGGATGTGGTGGAGCAGGGATCGCAGCAAAAGAAGGATGTTTATTAAGTAGGGGAGAAGGATATAACATCAGTAGAATCACTGGTATGATGTCTGAGGAAGAAACAAAGTTGGTGAAAGAGTGACACATAAAAGGAATTTGGCCTTGGAACATAAGGAGTAATCCATAAAAATGATCCAAACAGTTTCAGCAAGTAGAGAGTATCAAGTTTCATTTGAATAATGAAGTCTAGTGAAACTTGTCTTTCTTTTTAATATTTTTATCTTTTCTTATATGTGTGAGGGTAGGACATGTGCTTGTGAGTGCAGGTGACCACAGAAATATGAGTTGTTGGGTCCCCTGGAGCTGCCATTAATGGTGATTGTGAGCCTTGGATATGAATTCAAGAAACCAAATCCAGTCTTCTGGATTTAGAGTCATCTCTCTAATCCCACAAAGATATCTATGTTAAGAAATACATTATTTACATGCAGAAAAGAAACCACGATGAAGGTATGAAAGATCAAATTGATAGTGAAATTTAAAAAGAACAATGGACACACAAAGGAGTAGAGGACACTGAGGGATAAATAAATTCAAAGAAGGAATTCTCACAAAATGAAGCAGGAGACTCAGGAAGAATAGAAAGTTCATTTACATAGTCAAAATTGTGCCATATCCACATTGGCTTCTTTTGTTTATTAACAAATAGCCAGCCAGTCATTACAGAAGAATGTGGTGTGTGTGTGTGAGTGTGTGTGTGTGTGTGTTTCTTAGAGTACATTTTACCAGAATAACTAGTGAATCCAAATCTAATAGTATATATATGAGTCTCCCTAAAACATCATAAACACCATGATTTTTTTATGTACAGTTCAAATAAGTAATTCAGAAAATAAAATGAGTATGCTGTTAGGTAATTTCAGGTGTTGAATAGATCCTGTGTTCCTTCCCTGAGCACTCTTTGCCTCTGATGAATCCTGTGATCTTTTGGATATCTGTGATGAATGACCCAGATGACCATCAAAATCTCCCACACTGGTCTGTTCCACCTGGCTCTCCACCAAACGTATGACTATCTACATATCTGTGTGCTACTTCAACCTGTCTATGCCCTTGAAATTCCAGTCTTTTACTTGTCTGTGACCTCCTTCTCAGAAAACATAGAAGGTGTATCGAATGCATTTGTGCTGACATCTTTCCTATGCTGTTTGTCATGGGTTTCAAATGCTTTGAGGTTGCCCACTTGGTAGGTCACTTCTCCTGAGGAGCCCCTGAGCTTCATGGGTGTCTGCCTTGGCCAAATCTGCACTCTAAGAGTGTCTCTTTGAGGGAGGCTTATCATGTACTCATTCATTGCTGTTTTTCTCTCTTGAATAAGTTTGTATGCTGCATGACTCGAAATACTCTCTATTGTTGATTAATTTTGATATCTGGGAGAGTTTCTGTACTAGCTGGTTGTCTTAGTTAGGGTTTCATTCATTTGAAATGCCACCATGACCAAGGCCTCTCATAAGGGACAATATTTCATGAGGGCTTTTCAACATTCATTACATGTTCAGAGGTTCAATCCACCATCATAAAGGCAGGAAACAGGGTTGTGTCTTGTCAGGCATGGTGGTGGAGTGGAATCTGAGAGTTATGCATCTTGATCCAATTGCAGCCAGGAGAAAAGATTTGTTTTGCATGCAGCGAGGAGGAGAGTCTCTTTCACTCTGGACAGAGCTTTAAAGACCCAGAATGATATGCTTCCTCCATCAAGGACACACCTACTCCATCAAGTCCACACCTCCTCATAGGCCAACTACATTCAGAATGCCACACTGGTTTCATAGCAATTTGACAAGATCTAAATTCTTTAAAAGGAGGAGCCTCAGTTGAGAAAATGCCTCCATATGATCTAACTCCCAAGCATTTACTTAATTGGTGGGAGACTGCCCAGTCCAGTGTGCATGGTGAAATCCAAGATTTGAGGAGCAAGTCAATAAGCATCACCACTCCATAGCCTATGCATGAGCTCCTGGCTCCATGATCCTGTGTTCTTTCAGGTTCTGTCCCAACTTCTTTGGTGATAAACAGCAATGTGGAAGTATAAACTGAATAAAACCTTTTCTATGTAGTTTCCTCTATGGACCTGGTGTATCCTTACAACAATAGAAACAGTAAGTGGGACAGATTCTTTCAGAAGCTAAATGTCAAATAGTATCACTGTCACTTATCCTATAACCACACACAATAATGTATAGACGTTTCATTTTAATTTAAAGGTAAGATGTACTCATTACCTATATGACAGGTAATTGTTCTAGTTTGCTTCTTTCTCACCATAAAGAATACTACAATCAAAAATAACTTGGGAACAAAAGGGTTAGTTGCTTACAGGTTACAGACTATCTCCTAGGAAGCCAAAAATAGGAACTTGAAGTGATAACAGGAAACACTGTTTATTGGCTTGATCCTGTCTTAGTCACTGTTCTATTGCAGTGAAGTGACACCATTGTTAAGGCTATTATTAGATAATAAAGCATTTATTTGGACGATGGGATACAGCGTCAGAACTTTGGTCAATCATCATGGCAGGGAGCACAGAACTGAAGCAATAGAGAACTATTGATTCTTAGGCAGCCTGAGAGAAAGAGAGAGAGAGAGAGAGAGAGAGAGAGAGAGAGAGAGAGAGAGAGAGAGAGAGAGAGAGAGAGAGAGAGAGAGAGACAGAGACAGAGACAGAGACAGAGACAGAGACAGAGAGAGACAGAGACAGAGAGAGAGAGACAGACACAGAGACAGACAGAGACAGAGAGAGGCAGAGAGTGGCAGAGAGAGACAGAGAGACAGAGAGATTGAGAGACAGAGAGATTGAGAGACAGAGAAAGAGACAGAGAGAAAGACTGAGATAGAGAGACAGAGAGACAGAGAGACAGAGACAGAGACTTAGACAGAGAGACAGAGACAGATACAGAGACAGGGACAGAGAGATTCTGCCATTATATGGGTTCTTTAAATACAAAAGACCTCTGATTTTCCAAAAGAGCCATTTTCACAATCTTAATTTGCTAATCTAAGAAGAAACAAACGGAAGCAAAAAAAATTCCACCAGAGAGAATCTAAACCTGATAAAGAGCTTTTATCATAAATGGGTGTTGGATTTTGTCAAATGCTTTCTCAGCATCTAACGAGATGATCATGTGGTTTAGGTATGTTTTTTAAAAAGCTTTAAACAACCTAAAATAATAATAATCTGTAGAACCCTAAAAAGACACGAAAAAACCTTAAGTCTAAAAAACCAGAAATGTTGATGTGAATAATTCCAGTACTTTGGGAGGTAGAGGTACAACCCCTAAAAACTGCCCTAAAATTCAACAAAACCTCAAGAACCCTAAAAAGACCCCAAAAATTATAAAACCATTTTGTGAATCAATGTGCTATAGTATTTGAAGACTCATAAAGTGACGATCGAGGTCATAAAATGTACCCCTTTGACCCAATGGGCTCTCATAAAAATAAAATAAAAATAAAAAAAATAAAAATCATTTCTGTTCAGGAACTCATGGGATATTTTTTATTTAAATATAACAAGCAGGTGCAGGGGGAGTCCCATGGCCCTGAAGTCACTGACGAAGCCTCTGACAGAGGCCAGAGAGGCGAGGTCCAGGGGCAAGAAGTGAGCTGCAGGGGGCGGGGCCAGGGGGTCAAGGCTTTTCAGTCACTCAGGCCCAGGGCAGGAAGTGCATGTCATGGGAGGGGCCTGTGACGTCAGACTCCTTCAGTCTTTCTCCAATTCAACCAATGATCTGTCCACTAGTTTTTATATCCTGATTATTCTATTATTTTGTTGAATTTATACATCTGATCTAAGAGCTTTCTAGAAGGTCTCTAGGGGTTTTTTGTGTCAGGTTATGCTATTTATTACTAAAATTATGTGACTTCACATTTCTCTATTTGAACCACTTTTATTATTTTTTTTTTGCCTTGCTCTCTAGGCAAGATTCATAATAAATTCCTTAAAAAAAAAAAAAAAACAAAAAAACTTACAATTCTATTCAACTTAGGTGTTTCTCAGCCATTCGGTGTTCCTCAGGTGAGAATTCTTTATTTAGCTCCGAGCCCCATTTTTTAATGGGGTCCTTTGATTTTCTGGAGTCCACCCTCTTGAGTTCTTTATATATATTGGATATTAGTCCCCTATCTGATTTAAGATAGGTAAATATCCTTTCCCAATCTGTTGGTGACCTTTATTTCTTATTGACGGTGTCTTTTGCCTTGCAGAAGATTTTCAGTTTCATGAGGTACCATTTGTCAATCCTCGATCTTACAGCACATGCCATTGCTGTTTTATTCACTTTACTAAATACTATTAGAAAGAGTACATTACCTTGTTTCTTGATTTTAGTTGTTTGAGTTTTTAGAGACTGGGTTTCTCTGGCTGATCAAGAACTCCCTCTGTAGACCAAGCTGTTCTTGAACTCAAAAATCCTTCTAACTGTTTCTCCCAGTTGCTGGGATTTAAGTCATGGGCCACCACTGCTACAAACACACACACACACACACACACACAAACACACACACACACACACTATATATATAGATGTACTGAGCAAACAGGTAAAACTGTGTTCTAGGAATTTCAGACTTGTCAGGAATAGTCTAATTCTAAAAGGAATAATACATGACATGTATAGTATAATCTTACTGTTCTTAACAGCAGTTCTGGAAGATGAGTAGCATTACTTGTATGTGAGTCCAAACATCCTAATAATCATATTACATTCAACAACACTTTGACAAAGGAGACTCCAGAACTTCTGATAAAATGGGACTTGCATAATTTTAAAGTGCCTGTTCAGATATGGTAGATCCTATGACCATCTGCACAGATGGGGAAGGTCTTAATGTGTCTTGTGTACCTGTACAAGACTTGATTGTGGCTTCAGAATGAGGGGAAGGGCCTAGAGATACCTCTGTAGATGTGGCCTCTCCTAGAGCATCATGGACATATTTGAGAGATCTAAGAGACTCTTGGGCAGGTAGGGAGATTTCTAGCCCTACTTGTGTACTCATGGAAGTTCCAAGAAAACTTTCTTCAGCTGAAAAAGGGGATAACAACTTCTGTCTAGAAGTATCAGGTGTCTTAGCCAACTTGATGGTCAAAACAGGTTCCACGGGTCTTTTGAAGATGAAGTAGAACCCAGAGCTTTCTGGGCATTTGGAAGATATTCTGGAGACATGTGTTGGCATGGAGAAGGACGAACGGCCCTTTGTCCATGTGGATAAGAGTCTATAGCATCTTGTGTATTTGGGGAAGATGGCTGATCCTCTTGAGGAGATAGGGTAGTTCTCATAGTCTCCTGTGAAATTTGGGGAGGTCCTATGGATTCTTGTGCACAGGTAGAATCCAAGGAATTCCCTTCTTTAGTTGTACAGGATGCTACAGACTCTTGTGTGTGCAAATCACATCCCATAGCACCTTATTCACATTGGATTGGATCCAGAACTTACTGTACAGATGGAATCTGTCCTAGAATATCTTTTGTAGATGTGTCACAACTGCGAGTCCTTTCTAAAGATGGGACTGTGCCTATAATTCCTTTTGTAGAGGTATCCTGTCCTACAATCCCTTTATGTGATAGGGTAATACTCAGAGAATCCTGTACAGGTTTTGGAAATCCTAGCATCTTTGGTGTATATGGGGAATTCTTTACAGCCTCTCCTACAGATACATAATGTACCAGCGCCCCCAAGGGCTGCATGGAGGGTTGTATGGTCTCAGCACACTCTACAAAGATGGAGCTTGTTTGGCTCCCTGGAAGCATTTTGGCAGAATCTCGGCTGTTTGGGACCTGATGACAAGTCAGGAGGTCCCTTTTGGCTGGTAGGGGATATTTGAATAATTCTTGATCAGATCGGGACTTTCTGAGGACCCATTGTTTGGAGAGAGCATCTTTCAGTCCTCTGCTAGAATGAGAATGTTCAGGATCACTTTTCATAGCAGGAGAATGATTTAATCTTCCTTTCTGTGGGAGAGCAGATTTAAGAACATGTCTTTGATGTTCTTCCATAGAGGGAGATAATCCTAGTGGCCCCCTTACAGATAGAGAAGGTTTCAGAACCCCTGGCGAAGATGTTGATGGTTCTAGTTCACTTTGTGTTTGTGCAGAAGGCACAAGAGTCCCTTTGGAAGACTCGGGAGTTTCTATCACATCTAGCCTATGTGTAAAACTCTCAAGAGCCCCTTCTAAGGATGGCAAAGGTCCTTGAGCTCCAGGTATAAGTGTGGAAATTTTTGTCTCTGATTGGGCAGATATGAGCGGTTTGAGGCTCACTTGGGGAATCATGTTTGCATTTCTTTCCCTTTGGACTGTAAGAGATGATCTGAGCCCGTTTTTTAATGGTAGAGGACTTTGAAAGCCCTCTTGGTTTAAAGGGGAAGTTCTGAAATCCCCTTGGTCAACAGGGTCAGGTCTCAAACTAACTTTACGAGAAGCAGATTGCATAGAGCACTTTGGGGGAGAAGGGGAACATCTTTGGCTCTCTTTGTGACAGGACTTATCTCCATGCTCTGCTTTGGCAGCTGTCAAACATGTTGAACTCTCTTGGGGAAAGGAGATGGAACTCGGTGCATTTGGGACAAAGGAGAAATCTCTGACGTTACCTTTGGGAGAAGGAGGTTTGGATCCCTCCTTGTCTGATGGGGCCTGTGGTAGGTCCTCTTGAACAGAGGAGTCTTGTCCAACATGCTTTGGAGGAGAATTGGAAAGATGAGAGTTATGTAGGGTAGGGGACATCCTTTTAGAACTCCTTCTGGAAGAGGAGGCATGTATGATTTTCCTTTCAGCACAAGTGGGAAGTCTTTGGGATGCTTGGGCAGAAGTGGAATGTCCCATAGACTCTTGGAAATATCTGGTTAGTCCCAGAACATCTTGGGTTGATAGGGCCAGTCCCTGAGCATGTTGGGTGGATAGCGACAGTCCCTGAGCATCTTGGGGAGAAGTGGAAGATCCCAGATCTTCCTGGCTAAATCGGGAAGGATGTGGGGAACCTTGAATGTGCGGGGAAATTACCTGTCCATGTTGTCCAGCAGAAGATGGCCCATGCACTGTGTGATCTTCTTTGAACTTTTGTCTGACATCTCCTGCCTCATGTTTAAAAGATGTTGCAGGCACTCTGGCACCCAACTGGTCAAAATCCATAGGTTCTTCAAACACAGTGGATATAGACTGGCTTCTTGTCACCTTCCCAGGGCTGGGCACAGAAGAGGAGGCTACTCTTTTTCTGGTGGTGGGCTGTAAAACAGATGGTCTGGTATCCCTGGTCAGTGGGTGACTCGTGCTCTCAGGAACCCTCAGAGGAAGTGTAAGTGTCCATTTTTTTGTTCTTTTTTAGATCCTTCAGGGGGTCCGAGGTCCTCTTCTTGGCCGAAGCCTTGACAAGAGCTTTGAGTTTCAGTAGCTTATCTGTCACATGTGCATCAGGTTTTTTGAATCTCTGGTCTTCATAGGGATTTGGGCACCTGAACTTTTACCCAGTTGGTCTAAGGGGCCCCGGAGTAGCAAAATCCCTCGGGTCTCTGCTGGTCAAGTGCTGACCCTGTTGGGGTAAGGTGTTACCATCTGGTTGGGGGACAGTGAAGGGGGTCCCAGGCTGTGGAGGCTGGGAAACCGATGGTCTGTGGTCAGAGGGTAAAGTCCAGGCTGAGGCTTGCTGCCCTCTCTCCACATGTCTGACCATTTAATTGTGAAGGACATTGTTCAAGAAACATGAAATGGGCCACTGCCCATGAAAGGGGCAGCGAATGTACTTACAAATGGTTACTCGAGGCTAAATAAATAAATAAATAAATAAATAAAATAAACGCTTAAGCAGCTTCCTCTGAGAGAGGCTCTCTCTCCCTAGAACTGTGAACGTGTCCTGAAGGCCAAGCACACAGAACTAGAGTGGCCGTTGGCCTCAGGAATCAAGCAAACTTCGAGAACCGCTGTCCTCATGCCTGCACGGGCCAGTCCCAAGCCTGGAGAGAGGCTGTCCTCATGCCTGAATGGGCCAGTCCTGAGCCTTGAAAGTGAGTGTCCTTGTGCCTGCACGGGTCAGTCCTCAGCTGGAAAGTGGCTGTCGTCAAGCCTGCACGGGCCAGTCCAGAGCCCATGGAGAAGCTGTCCTTGTGTCTGCACTGGCCAGTTCTGATATTCCTCACTTTGCACTTCTGCTTGAGGTAGCAATGCAATCATCCAAGCTTTCTGAATGAGGAGGGACGCTGAGGAGCCCCTTCTTTTGGGTTCAGAGTGCTACTTGGTCCGGTGTTTTAGTGATTTTCAGTTCTTATTAGGCTTTAGGGTATTTTTAGCATTTTACTGTTTCTATTTTTTGTTTTCTTGAGGTTTTTTTTTCTTTTTTTTTAATTTAAGAATTATATTTTTGGGGTTTAAGAGTTTTAGTGTTAGCAGGCAGTGGTGACCTTGCCTTTAATCCTACACTTGGGAGGCAGAGGTAGATAGATTTAAGAGTTCAAGGTTATCATGGTCTACAGAGGACGCTCCAGGACAGCCAGGGTTACACAGAAAAACCCCGTCTCCAAAACTCAAAAAAAAAAAAAAAAAGAAGAAGAAGAAGAAGAAATAAAGAAAGAAAGAAAGAAAGAAAGAAAGAAAGAAAGAAAGAAAGAAAACAAAAATAAGTTTAGTGATATTTTTGGTTTCTTGTGTGTTTTATTAAGATTTTTAGGATTTTTTTTAGTGTTTGTAGGGTTTTTAGACGAGTGTTTTAGAGTGTTTATTTGTCTTTTTTTTCAGGCTTCTAGTTTATTTTTAGTATTTTTTTTCTGTTTCTTTAAATGATTTTAGTGTGTTTTAGGGTTTTGAGGTTTTATTTATCATTCAGGGTTTTTTTTTTTATTTTTTGTTTTTTTTTTTTTTTCTTTTCTTTTTTTTGCATTTTAGTGCTTTTCTTAGGTTATTTTGCTGTTCTTGTTCTTGAATAATTATTTAAAATTTGAGTGTTTTTAATTTTGGTGTTTCATAGTTTTAGTGTTGCCAAGCAATGGCGGCCCATGCCTTTAAACCCAGCAATTGGGAGGAAAAGGTAGGGGATTTTTGAGTTCAAGGCCAGTCTGGTCTACAGAGGGAGCTCCAGGACAGCCTGGGATACACAGAGAAAAACAGTCTCCAAAAAACTCGAAAAAAAAAAAAAAAAAAAAAAGAAAGAACGAAAGAAAAAAAAAGAAATATAAAGAAATTAAGATATAAATTAAGCCTTCGGGTCCACTACAGCATTGGGGTGCATTGCCTGGGGAGTCTGCTGACACCTGCAAGGACGCACACAGGATCCCCCATGGAATCCTAAGATCTCTGGTGCATGGAACACAGCGTCTGCACCAATCCATTCTTGCAGGACCTGAGATTGCATTAACTAGGGATGCAGATAACCTAGCCTAAACAGGGGCAAAAGTCCCGTCCAGTCCACCCTAGCACTGGGGTTCCTTTCACGTGGAGTTTCTGGACACCCCCAAGTTCCTCACAGGACCCTCCACGGGATCATAAGACCTCTGGTGAGTGGAACACAACCTCTGCCATGAGGCAGGTTCGAACAACTGAAATCTGGCCACCTTCTGTGCAAGAAGAGAGCTTGCCTGCAGAAAGTACTCTGACCACTAAAGCTAAGGATAGAGCTAGTCTGCTGATAGAGGCTAACAGAGTCACCTGAGGAACAAGTTCGTATCACAGACAACTATAACAACTAGCTTCAGAGATTACCAGATGGCAAAAGGCAAACATAAGAATCCTACTAACAGAAATCAATTCAACTAACCATCATCAGAAAACAACACTCCCAATCACCTAGTCCTGGGCACCCCAAAACATCCAAAAAGCAAGATCCAGAATTAAAAGCATAACTCATGGTGATGGTAGAGGACATCAAGAAGAACTTTAATAACTCATTAAAGAAATACAGGAGAACACAGCTAAACAGGTAGAAGACCTTAAAGAGGAAACAGAAAAAATCCTAAAAGAATTGCAGGAAAACATGACCAAACAGGTGATGGAATTGAATAAAGCCATGCAAGACATAAAAAGGGAAGTAGACACAATAAAGAAAATCCAAAGTGAGACAACGCTGGAGATAGAAACCCTAGGAAAGAAATCTGGAACCATAGATGCAAGCATCAGCAACAGAATGCAAGAGATTGAAGAGAGA
The DNA here is from genome assembly GCF_978045245.1 of Mus caroli. Taxonomy (NCBI): domain Eukaryota; kingdom Metazoa; phylum Chordata; class Mammalia; order Rodentia; family Muridae; genus Mus; species Mus caroli. The sequence goes on along the minus strand of NW_028227312.1, from coordinate 847,460 downwards.
ATTTCAGGTGAAGAAGATTCCATAGAGAACATCGGCACAACAATCAAAGAAAATACAGGTCGATACCACTGTCTTCTGCAAGAGATAGTGTCGATCCAGAGCTCTTCTATTGTGGCTCCACCATGTGGTCGACAACTCTGTCACCTGTGGGAGATATGTGTCGGCCCAGAGCTCCGTCATTAAATTACCTCACGCTTTTACATTAAGATGATCGTCTGTTCGTGATTCTTGGATGCACACCGAACAAGAATTGAGTGGGGGTTTCCCCACTAGGTTCTTTCATTTGGAGGTTCCACGGAGATCTGCATGACCCAGGAACCCCGAAAGACCCCTTGGAGCTGCATGCAGCTACAGGGCTGGACTGAGAACTTCAGCAGCAGCAACATGCACTGGCCAAGACAAGGCGCTACGTGGGAAACTGTGGCCCAGGAACACCGATATGGAGGTTTCCCCGGGATGCCTGCCCCACCACCACCACACATTTCACCACCTGCAGGACAGGCAAGAAAAGAAAGAGGGGCGAGGCTTGCGGGGGTTCCCCCAGCACTGGCCTCTGCTGGCTTCCTAGGGCCAACTAGAGTCACCTCTTCTGCCACCTTCCCCTGCATCCCCGAGTTGCCTGGTGCAGCCATCTGTGAGAGCTGCCTTCCCTTCCCTGCCTCACATGTTTTCTCTTCTAGGGTGGTCTCACCCTAAGCTGCTAACCAGCGAGGGAGACATCTGCCCACTTAAAACTTCTGTCCCAGGTAAAGAGCACCTACAAGTCTAATCACCAGGCTCTGACAAATGCGTATAGAGGTCTAGAAAAAGGTGAGCTTAGACTGTAAGAAAAAGCAAAGCTTCGGCAGACTGAGGAGAAATAGATAATAGTAAAAATAGAGATAAAAGAGATTAGAGAGGTCCAAGATGAGAGAGAAACACCAAATGAAAAATATTTAGAGTAAAACCAGTAAGTAAGAGGCAGAAAAGGCATATTACAAACGGAGAGAGAGAGAGAGAGAGAGAGAGAGAGAGAGAGAGGGGGGGGGGGGGCAAGAGGCAAAAAAAGAGAAGACAAGAGGGATCATAAACAAGAGAGAAATTTGACTAGAATCTTGGCCACAGTGATAAGAGAAAAAGAAAAAGACAAGATCTAGACAAGAAATCTGGGCAACAGAAGACCGAGCCTCAGCTAAAAAGGCTCAGCTGTGTCAGATTAAAGTTACTTATTTAAAATACACCTTTCGAGATGGGAAGCAGTGGCTAAATAAAGCCAAAAAAAAAAAAAAAAAAACCAAAAAAGTCTATAACTACACCAAGGCAATTAATAAAATTCTTGGGCACTGCTGGTTTCTGCAGGCTCTGGATACCTGGGTTGGCTACCTTACCTGCCCGTTGTACCCCCTAACCAAGGAAGGGGAAGTGTCTGTGTAGACCCCAGATCACCAGAAAGCCTTTAGTGAAATAAAAAAGGCCCTAATGATGGCCAGCCTTTGCCTGACCTAACCAAGCCTTTCACTCTTTATGTAAAAGAGAGATCAGGGGTCACCAAAAGAATCCTTACTCAGACTTTAGGACTTTGAAAAAGGCCAGTGGCTTACCTATCCAAGAAGTTAGACCCTGTTGCCAGCAGGTGGTTTTCTTGCCTACAAGCTATTGCTGCAAGAGCTCTACTTATCAAAGATGCTGATAAGCTCACTTTGGGACAGCAAATAACTGTAGTGGCACCCCACACACTTAAAAGCATTATCCGAAACCCTCCTGACTGATAGATGACTACCAACGCTCCTGTGACACATTATCAGAGCTTTTTGTTAACTGAACGAGTGACCTTCGCTCTACCTGCTGTCCTCAATCTCTACCCTACTGCCCAAGACTTCACATACTCATCCCTGCACTGACATTCTGATAGAAAAAACTGGTACTCAAAATGATCTGAAGGATCAGATCATTCTTGGTCTGAGAGTTCAAGCTGGTACACGAATGGCAGTAGCCTTACAGTTAAAAGACTGAGATGGCCAATGTGATAGCCAAAAAGATCCTAAAAGAAATCTTCCCAAGGTAATGGACCTGCCTTCCTTGCCCAGGTAAATCAAGGACTGGCTAAGATATTAGAGATTAGTTAAAAGTTACATTGTGCATACAGGCGCCAAAACTCAGGACAGGTAAAAAAATAAAATAAAATAAAAAAAATTCTAAAAGAAAAAAAAAAAAAAAAGAAAATACAAAACGCAAAAGGATCCTAACTCAAAACATCCAGGAAATCCAGGACACAATGAGAAGACCAAACCTACAGATAATAGGAGTTGATGAAAATGAAGATTTTCAACTTAAAGGGCCAGCAAATATTTTCAACAAAATTATAAAAGAAAACTTCCCAAACCTAAAAAATGACGTGCCCGTGAACATACAAGAACCCTACAGAACTCCAAATAGACTGGACCGGAAAAAAAATTACTCCCGACACAATAATCAGAATAACAAATGCACTAAATAAAGATAGAATATTAAAAGCAGTAAGGGAAAAAGGTCAAGTAACATATAAAGGCAGGCCTATTAGAATTACAACATTCTTCTCATCAGAGACTATGAAAGCCAGAAGATCCTGGACAGATGTCATGCAGACCCTAAGAGGAAACAAATGCCAGCCCAGGATACTATACCCAGCAAAACTCTCAATTACTGTAGATGGAAAAACCAAAGTATTCTATGATAAAACCTATTTCACAAAATATCTTTCAATGAATCCAGCCCTTCAAAGTATAATAAAATGAAAAACATCAATATAGGAACGGAAACTAATACCAACAAAAGCAAGAAAGTAATCCTTCAATGAACATAAACGAAGACAGCTGCAGGAACAGAATCCTAACTTTAAACAACAAAAATAACAGGAAGCAACAATTAATTTTATGTAATTTCTCTTAACATCAATGTACTCAATTCCCCAATAAAAACACATAGACTAATACACTGGCTGCCCCAACAGAATCCAACATATTGCTGCTTATAGGAAACACAATTCACGGAAAAAGACAGACACTAACTCAGAATGAAAGGCTGGAAAACAATTTTCCAAGCAAATGGTCTGAAGAAAAAGCTGGAGTAGCCATTCTAATATCGAATAAAATCGACTTCCAACCTAAAGTTATCAAAAAAGACAAGGACGGAAACTTCATACTCTTCAAAGGTAAACTCCTCCAAGAGGAACACTCAATTCTGATTATCTATGCTCCAAATGCAAGGACAGCCGCATTCATTAAAGATGCTTTAGTAAAGCTCAAAGCGCACATTGCACCTCACACAATAATAGTGGGAGACTTCAACACACCACTTTCATCAATGGACAGATCGTGAAAACAGAAACTACACAGGGACACAGTGAAACTAAGAGAAGTTATGAAACAAATGGAACTAACAGATATCTAAAGAATGTTTTATCCTAAAACAAAAGGATATACCTTCTTCTCAGCACCTCATGGGACCTTCTCCAAAACCGACCATATAATTGGTCACAAAACAGGCCTCAACAGATATAAAAATATTGAAATTGTCCCATGCATCTTATCAGATCACCATGGACTAAGGCTGATCTTCAATAACAACATAAATAATAGAAAGCCAACATTCACGAGGAAACTGAAAAACACTCTTCTCAATGATACCTTGATCAAGGAAGGAATAAAGAAAGAAATTAAAGACTTTTTAGTGTTTAATGAAAATGAAGCCACAACATACCCAAACCTATGGGACACAAAGAAAGCATTTCTAAGAGGGAAACTCATAGCTCTGAGTGCCTCAAAAAAAAAAAAAAAAAAAAAAAAAAAAAAAAAAAAAAAAAAAAAAAAAAAAAACCTAGAGAGAGCACACACTAGCAGCATGACAAAACATCTAAAGGCGCTAGAACAAAAGGAAACAAATTCACCCAAGAGGATTAGACAGCTGGAAATAATCAAACTTGGGGGCGAAATCAACCAACTGGAAACAAGAAGAACTATTAAAAGAATTAACCAAACGAAGAGTTGGTCCTTTGAGAAAATCAACAAGATAGATAAACCCTTAGCCAGACTCACTATAGGGCACAGGAACAGCATCCCAATTAACAAAATCAGAAATGCAAAGGAAGATAATCAACAGATCCTGAAGAAATCCAAACACCATCAGATCCTTCTACAAAAGGCTACACTAAAAAAACCTGGAAAACCTTAACAAAATGGACAAATTTCTTTTTTTTTTTTTTTTTTTTTGGTTTTTCAAGACAGGGTTTCTCTGTATAGTCCTGGCTGTCCTGGAACTCACTTTGTAGACCAGGCTGGCCTCGAACTCAGAAATCCGCCTGCCTCTGCCTCCCAAGTGCTCTGATTAAAGGCGTGCGCCACCACTTCCCACTGAAATGGACAAATTTCTAGACAGATACCAGATCAAGTTAAGGATCTAAACATTCCCATATCCCCTAAAGAAATAGTATCAGTTATTAATAGTCACCCAGCCAAAAAAAGCACAGGAGCAGATGGGTATAGTGCAGAGTTCTATCACACCTGCAAAGATCTAATTTCAATTCTGCACAAACTCTTCCACAAAATAGAAGTAGAAGGTACGCTACCCAACTCATTCAATGAAGCCACAATTACTCTGATTCCTAAACCACAAAAAGATTGAACAAAGATAGAGGACTTCAGACCAATTTCCCTTATGAATATCTATGCAAAAATACTCAATAAAATTCTCGCTAAACGAATCCAAGAACACATTAAAGCAATCCATACTGACCAAGGAGGTTTTATTCCATGGATGCAGGGATGGTTTAATATATGGAAATCCATCAATGTAATCCGGTATATAAACAAACTCAAAGACAAAAACCACATGATCATCTCGTTAGATGGGGAGAAAGAATTTGACAAAATCTAACACCCATTTATGATAAAAAATCTGGGAAAGATCATTAATTCAAGGCCCATACCTAAACATGATAAAAGCAATCTACAGCAAACCCGAAGCCAACATCAAAGTAAAAGGTGAGAAGCTTGAAGCAATCCCACTAAAATCAGGGACTTAACAAGGCTGTCTACTCTCTCCCTACCTATTCAACATTGTACTTGAAGTCCTAGCCAGAGTAATTAGACAACAAAAGGAGATCAAGGGGATACAAATTGGAAAAGATGAAGTCAAAATATGAGTTTTTGCGGATGATAAGATAGTATATATAAGTGATCCTAAAAATTCCACCAGAGAACTCCTAAACCTGATAAACAGCTTCGGTGAAGTAGCTGGATATAAAATTAACTCAAACAAGTCAATGGCCTTTCTCTACACAAAGGATAAACAGGCTGAGAGAGAAATTAGGGAAACAACACCCTTCTCAATAGTCACAAATAATATAAAATACCTTGGCGTGACTCTAACTAAGGAAGTGAAAGATCTCTATGATAAGAACTTCAAGTCTCTGAAGAAAGAAATTAAAGAAGATCTCAGAAGATGGAATAATCTTTCATGCTCATGGATTGGCAGGATCAACATTGTAAAGATGGCTATCTTGCCAAAAGCAATCTACAGATTCAATGCAATCCCCATCAAAATGCCATCTCAATTATTCAACGAATTACAAAGAGCAATCTGCAAATTAATCTGGAATAACAAAAATCCTAGGATAGCAAAAACTCTTCTCAAGGATAAAAGAACCTCTGGTTGGATCACCATTCCAGACCTAATGCTATACTACAGAGAAATTGTGATAATAACTGCATGGTACTGGTATAGTGACATACAAGTAGACTAATGGAACAGAATTGAAGACCCAGAAATGAACCCACACACCTATAGTCATTTGATCTTCGACAAGAGAGCTAAAACCATCCAGTGAAAGAAAGACAGCATTTTCAACAAATGGTGCTGGCACAACTGGTGGTTATCATGTAGAAGAATGTGAATATATCCATTCTTATCTCCTTGTACTAAGGTCAAATCTAAGTGGATCAAGGAACTCCACATAAAACCAGAGACAGTGAAACTTATAGAGGAGAAAGTGGGGAAAAGCCTCGAAGATATGGGCACAGGGGAAAAATTCCTGAATAGAACAGCAATGGCCTGTGCTGTAAAATTGAGAATTGACAAAAGGGACCTCATGAAACTGCAAAGCTTCTGCAATGCAAAAGACACTGTCAATAAGACAAAAAGGCCACCAACAAATTGAGAAAGAATCTATACCTATCGTAAATCAGATAGGGGACTAATATCCAATATATATAAAGAACTCAAGAAAGTGGACTCCAGAAAATCAAATAACCCCATTAAAAAATGGGGCTCAGAGCTAAACAAATAATTCTCACCTGAGGAATACTGAATGTCAGAGAAGCACCTTGTCTTAGTCAGGGTTTCTATTCCTGCACAAGCATCATGACCTAGAAGCCAGTTGGGGGCGGAAAGGGTTTATTCGGCTTACACTTCCATGCTGCTGTTCATCACCAAAGGAAATCAGGACTGGATCTCAAGCAGGTCAGGAAGCAGGAGCTGAGCAGAGGCCATGGAAGGATGTTCTTTTACTGGCTTGCTTTCCCTGGCTTGCTCAGCCTGCTCTCTTATAGAACCAAGACTACCAGCACATAGATGACACCACCCACAAGGGGCCTCCCCCCTTGATCACTAATTGAGAAAATGCCTTACAGTTGTATCTCATGGAGGCATTTCCTAACTGAAGCTCCTTTCTCTGTGATAACTCCAGCTGTGTGAAGCTGACACAAAACTAGCCAGTACACACCTGAAAAAATGTTCAACATCCTTAATCATCAGAGAAACGCAAATCAAAACAACCCTTAGATTCCATCTCAAACGAGTCAGAATGGCTAAGATCAAAAATTCAGGTGACAGCAGATGCTGGCGAGGATGTGAAGAAAGAGGAACACTCCTTCATTGTTGGTGGGATTGCAAGCTTTACAACCACTCTGGAAATCTCTCTGGCGGTTTCTCAGAAAATTGAGCATAGTACTACCGGAGGATCCCGCAATACCTCTCCTGGGCATACATCCAGAAGACGTGCAAACCAGTAAGAAGGACAGATGCTCCATTATGTTCATAGCAGCCTTATTTAAAAGAGCCAGAAGCTGGAAAGAAAACAGATGCCCCTCAAAACAGGAATAGATACAGAAAATGTGATATATTTACACAATGGAGTACTACTCAGCTATTAAAAAGAATGAATTTATGAAATTCCTAGGAAAATGGTTGAACCTGGAGGGCATCATCCTGAGTGAGGTAACATAATCACAAATGAACTCAAATGATATGGACTCACTGATAAGTGGATATTAGCCCAGAAACTTAGCATACCCAAGATACAAGAGACAATTTGTAAAACACATGAAACTGAAGAATGAAGATCAAAGTGTAGACACTTTGCCCCTTCTTAGAATTGGGAGCAAAACCCCCATGGAAGGAGTTACAGAGATAAAGTTTGGATCTGAGACAAAAGGATGGACCATCTAGAGACTGCCATATCCAGGGATCCATCTCATAATTAGCCTCCAGACGATGACAGCATTGCATACACTTGCAAGATTTTGCTGAAAGACCCTGATATAGCTGTCACTTGTGAGACTATGCCGGGGCCTAGCAAACACAGAAGTGGATGGTCACAGTTAGCTATTGGATGGAGCACAGGGCTCCCAATAGAGGAGCTAGAGAAAGTACCCAAGGAGCTAAAGAGATCTGCAACCCTGTAGGTGCAACAACATTATGAACTAACCAGTACCCCGGAGTTCTTGAGTCTAGCTGCATATGTATCAAAAGATGTCCTAGTTGGCCATCACTGGAAAGAGAGGAACATTGGACACACAAACTTTATATGCCCAAGTACAGGGGCCAAAAAAAAAAAAAATGGGAATGGGTGGGTAGGGAAATGGGGGAGAGGGGGGAGGGTATGGGGGTCTTTTGGGATAGCATTGGAAATATAATTGAGGAAATGTGTAATAAAATATATTAAAAAGAGAATAAACAATAATTATGCTGAATAAAGAAAAAAAAAAAAAGAAAGAAAGAAAGGGAATGTCTAAAAGCCTCTAAGGAAGGTGAAGAGCCTAGAGTTCCTGGTGAAGATAAAGAAATTCCCAGAGACTTCTGATCAGATGACAAAGACTCTGAGACCACCACAGTGATTTGGGTAGACCCCAAAGGTCCTGGAGTGGAAGGCAAAGTTCCCACAGTCTGATTTGCAGACATGGGCTTTCTTATATAGCCTCCATCTATGGGATGCCCAAGAGCATCTTGTCATTCCAAGGCCACCTCAAACTTGAATTTAAAGCCATAATACTTTAGTGCCATTCTCTGTGACCAAGATTGCCAGGCAAGCAAAACTGCAACCTCACAGTGGGACCTCACATCTTTCTGGGTGTAGGAGAGTGGGCATAAAATAGAAATCTAAAACTAACCTGCATGTAATCTTCCTAGAAGTTGTTGTCAGAACAGCTGTTTTCTTATCTCTATTTATGGATATCTACAGACCAATACAACAAGGAGGGATTCTTAGAGTTCATACAACCACTCACCCTGTTGTAAGGGCATGTTGATCTTGTATTCCTTCCAATAGTATATACAATATTTGGAAACTGGCAAGAAGAGATGGAATCAAATGATGCACTGCCATTCTGTTCTCCCACTACCCAAGGTAAACTAGATTTTCCTCTTCTGCACAATGTGGTGACTGGATCCTGCTATTTGGTTATACATGGCCAGGGACATCCATCCATCCTTCCTTCCTTGCTTGCTTCCTTCCTTGCTTGCTTGCTTGCTTGCTTCCTTCCTTCCTTCCTTCCTTCCTTCCTTCCTTCCTTCCTTCCTTCCTTCCTTCCTTCCTCTCTCTTTCCTCTCTCTCTCTCTCTCTCTCTCTCTCTGTCTCTCTCTCTCTCTCTCTCTGTCTCTCTCTCTCTCTTTCTCTCTCTCTCTTTCTCTCTCTCTCTCTTTCTCTCTCTCTCTCTTCAGTTTGGAAGGTTGGGTTTTCCTGTGTATCTCTGGCTGTCTTGTATTGCTCTGTGGAAACCATGCAGATCCTATGTAAACAAACAAACAAACAAACAAACAAACAAACCAAAAAAAACAAAAAAAACAAAAAACAAAAAAAAAACAAAAAACAAAAAACATAACAACACCACCACCAAAAAAAGCCTTCAAATGGCTCCCAATTGCTGGGATTAAAGGCAGGGGCCAACAATGCCTGACAAACCAAAACAATAAAACACCAAATATAAAACCCTAATGTTTTTTTAGTAAAAAGCAAAAACAACAACAACCACAACCAAAAATCAATCCGTAAGAAATACTGTAAAATGTTAAAAAACTGAATTCAAATGAAGGCTAAATTAAATCCCAAACACAAAAACATGCTAAAATCATTTCAACAAATAAAAAAACAATACAAATGCACTGTAAGCCTGAAAACAAAACAAAACAAAAGAAAACAAAAACTCTAAATCACTCTTTAAAAACACTCCAAAACTTTAAAATAATCTAGACATCTAAAAAGAAAATGTAAGAAGTCGAAATATCCCTAAAACATATATTTACTTATTTATTTATTATTTATTTATTCACTCATTCATTCATTCATTCATTCATTTAATAAATTCTGTCATTCTATCTGTTTTTCTTTCTTTTTCTCTTTTTCTTTCTTTCCATGTTTGTTTCTTTCTCCCTTTCTCTCTCTCTCTCTCTCTCTCTCTCTCTCTCTCTCTCTCTCTCTCTCTCTCTCTCTCTCTTTCTCTCTCTGTCTTTTTTGACCTGTCAGTCTATCTGCCTGCCTGCCTTTCTTCTTGCCTTCCTTCTCCCCTTCCTTGCTTCCTTCCTTCATTCCTTCCTCTCCCTCCTTTCTCTCCTCTCTCTCTCTCTCCTCTCTCTCTCCTCTCTCTCTATCTCTCTGTGTCTTTCTCTCTGTCTCTCTCTGGATATTTGTCTCTCTGTCTCTCTGTCTCTGTCTCTTTCTGTCTCTCTCTCTGTCTCTCTCACTGTCTCTCTCTCTCTTTCTACCTGTCTGACTATTTGCCTGCCTGCCTGACTTACCATCTGCCTGTCTGCCTGCCTGCCTGCCTGCTTGCCTGCCTGCCTTCTTTCCTTCCTTCCTTCCTTCCTTCCTTCCTTCCTTCCTTCCTTCCTTCCTTCCTTCCTTCCTTCCTCCCTCCCTCCCTCCCTCCCTCCCTCCCTCCCTCTCTCTCTCTCTCTCTCTTTCTTTCTTTCTCTCTCTCTCTCTCTTTCTCTCTCCCTTCCTTTCTTCCTTCCTTTCTTCCTCCCTCCCTCTCTCCCTCCCTCTCTCTCACTCTCCCTTCCTTCCTCCCTTCCATCCTTCCTTCCTTCCTTCCTTCCTTCCTTCCTTCCTTCCTTCCTTCCTTCATTTCTTTCTTTCTTTCTTTCTTTCTTTCTTTCTTTCTTTCTTTCTTTCTTTCTTTCTTTCTTGCATGGAATTTTGGAGACTAGTTTTCACTGTGTATACCCTGGAGGTCCTGGAAATCACTCTGTACACTATGCTGGCCTTCAATTAAGAAATTCACCTGCCTCTGCCTACCAAGACTGAGACTGAAGGCATGGATCACTACTGCCTGGAAACACTAAAACTCTTAGACCCCCAAAATATAACCCTAAAAATTTTAAGCAAATACTTAAAAACACACACACAACACACACACAATCAAATAAAACAGTATAACATTAAAAAATTTAATTAAACCCTAATAAGAACCAAAAATCAAGAAAAAAATTTAAAATTCATAATAAACAAAGTAATATCATTTTCAGTGACATTCAACAACATGTGACATGTACAAATAACCTCCACATCCTGGGTAAACAAAGTCCTATTCCTAAAATCCTCCTCCATTTTTCTGTTCAGATTCTCTGCTCACAGCCCATGCTAGCTAAAGCCACTAACCAATGCTAACCCTGCCTTCTGTTCCCACCCTCTACTCCTTCACATTGAATGAAACACCATCACTTGATGCTGAGAGAACTTGGTAGTTATTGAATATCTTTCCATGGATTGTCACACTGCCTCCTTCTGTCTGCCTACCAAGGGAGTGTGGACAGCCAGGTCTCTTGTCACAAGGCTGACATCCAATTGTTTGTGGAGAACTAAAGTAGTTGCTGAGGGAAGCAAAAACTAGCACAGCATAATTTATGACTGGAGAATACAGGCTTGAAGGTAACTTGGGAGGAAATTTTACCATGTTATTATGTTTAGAGAACTGATAATGCCAACTTGGCCCAACTCTATCATAGAACATGAGCTTTCAAACAGAAGTAAAGAGCAAGAGGGGAAGGAGATTGCCTTACCAATAGTCAGAAAGGTCTGGCTTAGGCCAGGACCATGGTAACAGCTTTGCAGTGGCCCTTGTGCTGGGATCTCAGAGATCTCCTGGACAGGTTCTATTATCTGAAGTTTGGGTAGACTCACAGGTGTTTTGGTTTGTGTGACAAACATACTCATCTACATCAGTTCTTCCAGGAGTATGTCACACATGTTGATCTGAAGAAAATTTCAGAACCCATCATTCCACTGAAATGCAGATCGTTTTACCTCACAGGAAGTACATCATTGGCCAGGAGCAATGGGAGGAGCTTTTACCTTTCCAGTAACCACTACAGACAACACACATAAAGGAGACAGTGGGGTCAAATACATTCCATACTCACAACAGATTTATACCTAAATGGCCACATTTCAATTACTCAAGAGCCGGGGGAGGCATGTGGATCCTAGACAGGTCATGACATGTCTAGACCCTTGAAGATGACATCTTCTATTTTTAACAAATCAGGAAGACAGGAAGAAAGCAAAAGCATTCAGTCATGCTACCTTCAGGAGGCAGAGTCCTTTGGCAGAGTCATGTCCATTCAGTCAACTGCCCTGAAGCTGAAGCAACTGAAAAGCAGCACCTGTCCCATGCTGAAGTCCTGAATCTCAGCTGGCTGCTCTCCCACAGACCCTGTCCAGTGTACATCCAGGCCTTCCCTGTACAGAGTCTTTGAGAAGTGGTTCTGAGCACAAAGCAATACTACCTTCCTTCTGAGGCCTTTTGGGTATGCTAATGTGAACTGCTATTGGAATTTAATGGGCCAGTGATGTGTATCACTCATGATGGAAAGCTCTTCCTAAGCTCTCACAAATTCAGACATCTACACTCCCCCCCCTATATTCATCATGAAGATCAGGAAAACCTAGGAAGAACCAGATACTGCTACATATTTTCCTGTCACTTAGATGTTCTATGAATTCTTAACAGGAGGGAGAGCATCGCATATGTTGTCCTTATTTACCCTAACCAAAGCTCATAGCTTTGCTGCTGGTTAGTAGTTACAGGGAGGTAAAAGCATCTATCCACTTAAGGATAACACATGACAAACAGAAAGAGTATATAGCACAGGAAATTTGATGTTAACTTCTAACTGTCCTACCACAGTGAGTAATCAGAGATAGGCATGGAACCATTTCATGGAAGACAATTTGAAGTGTCTTAAGGTAAAACAATGTCCAAGCACATTTATACAGAAGCAATAATAGTTTATAATAAACTATGTTCCCGTTCCCTCCTTTTATATGTTTTCTAGACTATCTGGCATTGCCTTTTCAAACTGTTCCATAAAGATCCAAGCAATACATATCTCGTCACTACAGTGATAATTGTAGTAACTGATGCTGCTGAAGAAATTCATTTACTCATAATAAATGAGGCATTGCCATTTGGGTGTTGTAGAGTGGGCATGGAGTCAGGAACTGTGGAGACTCTGTGACCTCATTGCTGAATCCAGCAAAAGAGAATGTTTAAAGGGCTCTGTGGAAGGCTAGGGGCTGTGGAATGACACAGAGACAGAATGGCTCATCCCGACCCAGCTGCCTGCCTCCATTTTTGGACTGAGAACAAACAACCACAACCAATCTTCACCTTGTATCCTGGCCTCTTGTGATCTCTCTTGAGGTCTTCTATCAGGGTGAAAAATCTTTGTCTAATTTCCAGGCTGAACTTCTGGGTCTTGGTGTTTGTATTGGGCAAAATAAACAGGAACTGCTCCAACAGGAGCAGAGTCAGGATCTGCTCCACAGAGTGTGACTGAGGCTTCAGCCACTGGAAACAAAGTCCCCAGAGTTTGCCTAAGGCCTCGTGAGACCCATCTGCTTCATCATACTGGAACTGCCTGAAGCGCTGGACGAAGGCTTCACAGGCTGCCATATTTCCAAGGCTGAGTAGAGGATCCCTTTCGGACAGAGTTAACGGGTGCTTCCATTTTTCCCACTGGACGGCTCTTTCTTGGTCCTGGGGCCTTAGGTCTCAGGTGTTTCCTTGGGCCTTCAACAGGGATGCCACCTGCAGCAGAGAGGAGGCCTCCGTGAGAAAGGAGACACGGGAGTGATAACTAACGTGTATATGGTTCCTGTCCTTTCAGCTTTCAGAACCTGATGCCAGACATGGTCTCTTCACCAAAACATAAGTGTACACATCCAACTCTGCACAGAGATGTCAAAAGTTATACAAAACATGCCCACAAACCCTTTTTGCAGACACCTTGAAACTGTGCGTTCTAGTAAGTTAGCCACTGGCCTGTGTGGCTACTGAACTTGGAAATAGTGGAAGCTGGAAGCTTTTATTCCTACCCACAAGTATCCCTGCAGAATGTTCTCTGCTATTAGGTAGCCATGTTCTGAGCAGTCCCATGGAGTGCAGCTGGGAAAACCTATCCTTCTGCAGAGACACATGACTAGAACACTGCCTCTTAGGATAAGAGTACTGTCTGTTCTCACATAGGGCCCAGTTTTCATTCTCAACACCCACATGGTGCCCACAACCATTTGTAATCAAGTTCAAGGAAATCCAACAAACTCTTCTATCCTCTCCAGATACCAGGCATGCATGTATGTATATAGTCAGTCATGCGTACAGGAACATAAAACATCCATACACAATTATAAGATACAAACATTAAAACTTTAAAAGAGGTGCAGGCATCTAATCCCACTCCTCACACAATAATGGTATCCACGTGTTTCCAAATGAATGGAGGTCCCCAAAAGGGGAACAGCTACAGTTTCCCTGAGAAAGCCCTCCAGCTTTGAGTGTCCATTAGTAACCTTTGCAGTCAACCCTTCCTCTCTTGATCTTGTCACACCCACTAAGTGGAATGACCTCATGCCCACCTCTACCACTTTGTCTTTGCTATAACCTTCATAATAGTTTTTCTTGAAGGGAAAAAAAAAACATTATATGAGGAGATGAATATCATAAATAATATCTCAGGAGTTCCTATTGTGAAATCAATACTCAGTTCACTCCATATCTGGAGACAGGGCCTAGTCTAAACATCCCTCACACATCTGTGTGCTTATCTCCCACAGGAACTTAGGAGAGAGAGAGTAGTATTGTTCTTTCCCTTTGGTATGATGAGGTTTGAGGTAAAAAAAAAAATCTTAGAGTCACTGAATTCATTGAAAGTGCTCAAAGACTGGTCTCCCCAGCTTTCAGGGCTTGTGCCTACTGTGGCATTGGAGAGCTTCTTTCTCTGGCTGGATTTCAACTTCTGCCCTTGTACCCTTTTTCCCTCTCCCCCTCAGTGACTCTTTTCCTTCCTTCCTGTTTCCCTTCCCTTTCCTAAAGCAGTTTCTTTTCTTGACATCTCTAAAAGACTGGCCATGAAAATGACTTCAACCCCATTTCCCCTGTAACATTTCCTTGCAAAAGTGAAGAGATACCTAGCCTGTGCATTGGTGACTCAGAAACAACTATGAGCCTATCTACAAGGAGCCTGAAAGGATTATGGTATCCAGGCACATGGAAGAAGAAAAGCCTCTATGGAACCCTTAGAAGATTCTACTTTCCTTGATCTAGATATCTAGGCTTCCAAATGAAGCCCTCTGGGTTGGTATCACCCAAGAGATGAGCATGTGATACATATCCATGATGTAATTTGAGAAACATATAAATGTTTACATATAAACACTTAAATGTAGACAATGCTGAAATCATCTACAAGCTTACTTAGTACAGTCATGGTTTACTTCGTAAGACTAAGCAAAGCCTTACAAAGAGAAATTGGGGTGAATTGTCTCAAAGCTCTGGGAGATCAGATTAGTAATTTTGTTGTTTTTAAAATAAGTACCTTATTAAATATTTATAAGATAGGTGTAAGACTCCATATTTCTGAGACCCTAAGCCAAGAAATCTGTAGGTAAGCTCTGTCCCAGCTCTTTAGTGTCCAGAAACCCTCCTCCCTGTGATCCTAGGTCAAAGGCTACGTGATTAATTAGATCACACATTAATAGGTACTCTCCTCTTATGTGGTCAACATGAACATTTCATACCAAGATGCAAACCCTTATTTCTCATATCTTGTATCCCCAAAATAACGGTTTAATTATTATAATTATTATAATTACTATTATTAGAAAAATTACTATTATTACTACTAATAATAAAAATAGTAATATTATTATTATTATTATTACATTGTATGTATGAGGAATATGTGAGAATATGGCTGTACAAGTGGGTTGTGGTGCATGGGATGACTAGAGGGTGGCTTTGGGAGTCTGAGATTCCTTCCCACTACCAAGGTTTTTAAGGACGGAATTAGGTACACAAGATTGCAAAGTGAGTGCTTTTACCTCCTACCACACACATTTGAAACCTAGTACTCATAATAACTCACACCATTGTTGTTACCATGACACTGCCTGACTTCAAGTCCTATGAGCCCTCTCATTATAACACACAGCAAACAATGCCTCCCCAGGCAGGTTGCAGCATGTCCCTGGATCCTAGGTCCCATCCACCTGGTCTCCATCCTTCAAGTGAATATCCAAGCTTCAGTTATGCCAACTGGCACTCTCTATTGCACATCCTTTCTCCTGCCTCCCCCATTCACAGGAACTTTCAAAGACCTATTCAGAATCTTTCACCTCACCTTATACTTAGGTACTTCATGAACTGGGGCTACCAAGAATGAATAGCGTCTGTCCCTTGCTCCTAGACTTGACTGATCTGCTGTCTCCCTTTGTCAAATCTCTCCACACATCAAAGGCCTCTTGGTCCTGGCCTAACACATCATCAGAAAAGAATCCCTTCTTAGAAAGCTGCCTCCTTTCCCCCACAGACCTGTTTAGTAATGTAAAGAATCTGGCTGCTTGTTGTCTACGGCAAGTCTTACTGACACTTCAGGGGTGGGGTTAGCCAGCATCTATCATTTGAGCCTGCAAGAGTCAGATGAGGGTCTGTCTAGCAGCTCATAGATAATCCCCCTCCACCAGACCACCACCAACACACAAATTTCTCCACTTTGTGCTTACTTTGAGTAACTCTGGAAGGAGCTAGATTTCTCTCTCTGGAATCTCTGTCCCTGACATGAGAGTCTAAGACTCACTGCTGTGTTCCAATGCTGACAGACACAAAGGAGTTGCATTCTTCCTCACACTGGCTTCGATACGAGTTTCATACTCCTTAGCCACATCTACCTTTTGAAGCCCCAATTGACCGTACATCACCTTCAGGAGGCACCTTTTGTATACAGAGCTTAAGAAAGCTGGGTTTTAAGGGTCAGTGTGGAAAGGTCCTAGGTCCCTGTCTCCTGATTAGGTCAGGGTTAGTGAGGTCAAGCAAAGGCAGGGAGACCACACAATACTGTATGGAGCATAAATGTCTTCCTTAAAATTTGAATAAGACATTGGAACCACAAAGACTGACAGTGTAACCAGTAAAATGGTACTAAGACAGAATAATTTCAGCACTCAGGGGGCAGAGGCAGGCAAGTCTCCATGACTTGGAGAGTAGCTTGATATGTATAGTGAGTCCCAGGCCTACCAGGGCTCAATACTAACAACTTATCTGTCTCTGTTAGTTCTCTTAACAAATTAGGAGCAGTCATAGCCTACTTGTAATTCTTTTTTTGTTTGTTTGTTTTTTTTTTTTCATTCAGTCTCAAAGAAAAAACAAAAAGACAGCAGCTAGTTGTAAAATAAAACTCAAAGGTAAAGCTTCCTGATATCTTTTCCCATGTAGACATCAACAGTGCTCCTCAACTCCTCCCAGAATACTATACGATTATACTGGCATTGAACATGTACTTGAATTATCTGCATAGTTTTAAAGAAATTGGGAAAAATATGTAAAAACCCTAAGATCCAAATGAAAATGAAAGCACTTATGTTTCGAACATAACACATAAAAACAAGATGATCATTGGCAACTATGAGTGCTTATGTTGAACAAAAAGAGTGTTCAAATATATGCATACACACACACATCCATATATATGCATATATAATATATTATATATTATATACATTTTGAATATTAAATATGTTAACAAATATATAAAGATATATATTGAATATATGTTGTATATTATATATATAATATAAATGTGTGAGTTCATATGTGTGAGGTTTTATGTGTATGTGTGTATGTGTGTGTGTGTGTGTGTGTATGTGTGTGAGTGTATGTGTGTGTGTGTGGTTTGTATGCATGTGTGTAAGCCCAAGTTCAGATGGACTCATTATCAATATCTAATATCTTAAACCATTAAGGAACTAAGAGCAATAATTCTCAAACTATTTCCAAAAACTAGGAAAAAAAAAAAAGAAGCACTACCAAATACATTTTATAAAGCTGGTATTACGATGATTCCAAAAATCAGAGGATACAACAAAAACTAGACCATTTTTCCTGATAAACACATAGGCAAAAATAATCTACAAAATACTTAATAATCAAATTTTAGAACACATTAAAAAGACCCTACCCATGGTCAAGTTGACTTTAACTTAAGAATTCCAATCAACATACTTCTAGAGCAAATATAACAGGGACAGAAATCACATGATTATCTCAATAGCTGAGGTAAAGGACTTTTCGAAGTTCAACATCCCTTCTTGGTAGGAACTCTGGAAAAAAATATGGATAGAAAAAAGATATCTCCACATAAACAATTCCATATAAGCTATATTCAGCAACCATAGAGCCCACTATAATAAATCATATAAATAATAATATATACTCATATATTATATTAATATATTAATAATGGTTAATTAATAATTGATTGAGAATATATTATTATATTAACAATATGATTAACAATATAATTATAATATAGAAATATGTTATGGTAAACCATATAAAATCTCTATGTAGGCTGTATGTAGGAAAATGATAGCCAATAATAATAATTAATATAAATTCTACTATATGTATATATTATATATTCGTACTATATAATTAATAATGATGTATTGATCACATAATTATAATTTATTAATAATAGTATTATAATGTTGAATAATATTATTAGAATATAATATATTAATAATATAAATAGTATAATTATAATATAGAAATATATTATGATAAACCATATAAAAATCTCCATATAGGCTATATGTAACAAACCTATAGTCAATAATCATAAATCATATAAATCACAATATATTAATAATGTATACTTAATAATTGATCATACAATTATAATTTGTGGCTATAATATATTATAGTAACATTATAGTAATATGATATAGTAATAATATAATTATAATATATGAGTATATTAAAATAAACCGTATAAAATATGTCCATGTAGGATATATGTAACAAACCTATAGCCAATTATAATAAATACTATAAATTACAATATATTTATATATTATACATTTATATATTAATAATCTTTATTTAATAATTTACTGATAATATGATTACATGTGGTTTAAATATAGTAATTATATAACTAATTTAGTGATTGATAATGTAATTATTATGTGTAAGTGTAATATAATAAACTATATAAAATTTCCTTACAGGCTATATGTAACTAACCTATAGCCAATTACAATAAATTGTGGAAAATTGAAAACATACCTTCTAAAATCAAGAAACAAGGTCATGTACTCTTTCCAATAGTATTTAATACAGTGATTAGAATCTTGCCTAGAGAGCAAGGAAAAAAATAATAAAAGTGATTCAAATAGAGAAATTTGAAGTCACATAATTTAATAATAAATAGCATATTCTGACACAAAAAACCACTAGAGACCTTCTAGAAAGCTCTTAGATCAGATGTATAAATTCAACAAAATAATAGAATGTATAATCAGGATATAAGAACTAGTGTTTTTTTCTATACCAAAAATATAATTAAAAATATAATTATAATATAAAAATATATTATGATAAAGGACAAGTTAATCAGGAGGGGAAAACTTCATTCATTCCAGATTCTTAAAGGTAAAGGAAGACCTGGGTTTGGCGTATTGTGCTGTGATAATTGTAGCATTCAGAAAGCTAATACATGGAAAACTGCTGTGACTTGGAAGCCAACCTGGGCTGCATTGTGAATACCAAACCATACAGTCTTAAAAATAAAGTACCTAAGAATATATCTATCCAAGGTGATGAAAACTGAAAAACATTGTAAAAAGAAACCAAACACATGAATATGGGAACATTTGAGTTAGGGAAGCAGAAGGCCGGCCTGAGTAGGGCCACAAGCCTCTTCCGTCTGACCAGCACCTGGGTAGCTGGAGCGCAGAGTAGGCTGACACCCTTCAGCTACCCACGACACCTGCCACAGGATTTTGAGACTTCTGGTGAGTGGTACACAGCTTCTGCTCCAGTCCAATTGCACGGGACCTGAGACTGCTTTGGTTGCGGATGTAGAAATCCGGCCTGAGTAGGACCACAAGCCTCTTCCGGTCAGACCAGCACCGGGGTAGCTAGGGCAAAGGGTTGGCTGACACTCGCCAGCAACCCACAACACCCTCCACAGGATCTTAAGACTTCTGGTGAGGGGAACACAGATTCTGCTCCAATCCAATTGCCCGTGGGACCTGAGACTGCATTTGTTAGGGAAGCAGAAAACCGGCATGAGTAGGGCCACAAGCCTCTTCGGGTCTGACCAGCACCTGGGTAGCTGGAGCGCAAGGTCGGCTGACACCCGCCAGTTACCCACGACACCTGCCACAGGATTTTGAGACTTCTGGTGAGTGGAACACAGCTTCTGCTCCAGTCCAATCATGCAGGACCTGAGACTGCTTTGGTTGGGGAGGCAGAAATCCGGCCTGAATAGGGCCACAAGCCTCTTCCGGTCTGAACAGCACTGGGGTAGCTAGAGCGCAGGGTCTGCTGACACCCACCAGCTACCCATGACACCCGCCACAGGATTTTGAGACTTCTGGTGAGTGGAACACAGAGTCTGCTCCAATCTTTAAACAGTGACAACAATAACAACTAATCCCAGAGATTACCAGATGGCGAAAGGTAAATGTAAGAATCATACTAACAGAAACCAAGACCACTCACCATCATCAAAACCCAGCACTCCCACTTCGCCCAGTCCTGGGCACCCCAACACACCAGAAAAGCTAGACCCAGTTCTAAAAGCATATCTCACGATGATGGTAGAGGACATCAAGAAGGATTTTAATAACACACTTAAAGAAATACAAAAGAACACTGGTAAACGGGTAGAAAACATTAAAGAGGAAGCACAAAAATCCCTTAAAGAATTGCAGGAGACCACTCCTAAACAGGTAGAAGACATTAAAGAGGAAGAACAAAAATCCCTTAAAGAATTGCAGGAGAACACTACTAAACAGGTAGAAGACATTAAAGAGAAAGCACAAAAATCCCTTAGAGAATTGCAGGAGAACACTGCTAAACAGGTAGAAGACATTAAATTGGAAGCACAAAAATCCATTAAAGAATTGCAGGAAAACCAGACCAAACAGGTGATGGAATTGAATAAAACCATACAACCTAAAAAGGGAAGTAGAAAAAATGAAGAAAACCCAAATTGAGGCAACACTGGAGATAGAAACACTAGGAAAGAAATCTGGAACCACAGATACGAGCATCAGCAACAGAATACAAGAGATGGAAGAGAGAATCTCAGGTGCAGAAGACTCCATAGAGAACATCGGCATGACAATCAAAGAATATACAAAGTCCAAAAAGATCCTAACTCAAAATATCCAGGAAATCCAGGACAAAATGAGAAGACCAAACCTACTGATAATAGGAGTAGATAAGAATGAAGATTTTCAACTCAGAGGACCAGCAAATATATTCAACAAAATTATAGAAGAAAACTTCCCAAACCTAAAGAAAGAGATGCCCATGAACATACAAGAAAATTACAGAACTCCAAATAGACTGGACCAGAAAAGAAATTCCTTCCGACATATAATAATCAGAACAACAAATGCAAAAATAAAGATAGAATACTAAAAGCAGTAAGGGAAAAAGGTCAAGTAACATATAAAGGCAAGCCTATCAGAATTACACTGGATTTTTCACCAGAGACTATGAAAGCCAAAAGGGCCTGGACAGATGTTATACAGAAACTAAGAGAACACAATTTCCAGCCCAGGCTACTATACTCAGCCAAACTCTCAATTACCATAGATGGAGAAACCAAAGTATTCCACGATAAAACCAAATTCACACATTATCTTTCCACGAATCCAGCACTTCAAAGGATAATAACAGAATAAACCAATATAAGGACGGAAATCACATCATAGAAAAAGCAAGAAGGTAATCCCTCAACAAACCTAAAAGAAGACAGCCACAAAAACAGAACACTAACTCTAACAACAAAAATAAAAGGAAGCAACAATTACTTCTCCCTAATATCTTTTAATATCAATGGACTCAACTCCCCAATAAAAAGACATAGACTAAAAGGCTGGCTACAGAAACAGGACCCAACATTTTGCTGCTTACAGGAAACTCATCTCAGAGAAAAAGATAGACACTATCTCAGAATGAAAGGCTGGAAAACAATTTTCCAAGCAAATGGTAGGAAGAAACAAGCTGGAGTAGCCATTATAATATCTGATAAGATTGACTTCCAACCCAAAGTCATCAAAAAAGACAAGGAAGGGCACTTCATTCTCATCAAAGGTAAAATCCTCCAAGAGGAACTATCGATTCTGAATATCTATGCTCCAAATACAAGGGCAGCCTCATTCATTAAAGATACTTTAGTAAAGCTAAAAGCACACATTGCACCTCACACAATAATAGTGGGAGACTTCAACACACCACTTTCACCAATGGACAGATCATGGAAACAGAAACTAAACAGGGACACAGTGAAACTAACAGAGGTTATGAAACAAATAGATCTGACAGATATCTACAGAACATTTTATCCTAAAACGAAAGGATATACCTTCTTCTCAGCACCTCACGGTACCTTCTCCAAAATTGACCACATAATTGGTCACAAAACAAGCCTCAATATATACAAAAATATTGAAATTGTCCCATGCACCCTATCAGATCACCATGGACTAAGACTGATCTTCAATAACAAAATAAATAATAGAAAGCCAACACACACGTGGAAACTAAACAACACTCTTCCTAATGATACCTTGGTCAAGGAAGGATTAAAGAAAGAAATTAAGGACTTTCTGGAGTTTAATGAAAATGAAGCCACAACATACCCAAACTTAGGGGACACACTGAAAGCATTTCTAAGAGGAAAACTCATAGCTCTCAGTGCCTCCAAAAAGAAACAAGAGAGCACACTTTACCAGCATGACAAAACACCTAAAAGCTCTAGAACGAAAGGAAGCAAATTCACCCAAGAGGAGTAGACAGCAAGAAATAATCAAACTCAGGGGTGAAATCAACCAAGTGGAAACAAGAAGAACAATTCAAAGAATCAACCAATCTAGAAGTAAGGGATTCTTACTGGTTCTTTGAGAAAATCAGCAAGATAGATAAACCCTTAGCCAGACTCACTAGAGGGCATAGGGAAAGTACTCTAATTAACAAAATCAGAAATGAAAAGGGAGACATAACAACAGACCCTGAAGAAATCCAAAACACCATCAGATCCTTCTACCAAAGGCTATACTCAACAAAACTGGAAAACCTGGATGAAATGGACAAGTTTCTAGACAGATACCAGATACCAAAGTTAAATCAAGATCAGGTTAATGATCTAAACAGTCCCATATCCCATAAAGAAATAGAAGCAGTCATTAATAGTCTCCCATCCAAGAAAAGCCCAGGACCAGATGGGTTTTGTGCAGAGTTCTATCAAACCTTCAAAGAAGAACTAATCCCAGTTCTTCACAAACTATTCTACAAAAGAGAATCAGAAGGTACTCTACCCAACTCATTCTATGAAGGAACAATTACTCTGATACCTAAACCACATAAAGACCCAACAAAAATAGAGAACTTCAGACCAATTTCCCTTATGAATATTGATGCAAAAATCCTCAATAAAGTTCTCGCTAACCGAATTCAAGAACACATCAAAAAAATCATCCATCCTGACCAAGTAGGATTCATCCCAGGGATGCAAGGATGGTTCAATATACGGAAATCCATCAAGTAAACCAGTATATAAACAAACTCAAAGACAAAAACCACATGATCATCTCGTTAGATGCTGAAAAAGCATTTGACAAAATCCAACACCCATTCATGATAAAAGTCTTGAAAAGATCAGGAATTCAAGGCCCATACCCAACCATGAATAAAGCAATATACAGCAAACCAGTAGCCAACATCAAAGTAAATGGTGAGAAGCTGGAAGCAATCCCATTAAAATCAGGGACTAGACAAGGCTGCCCACTCTCTCCCTACCTATTCAACATTGTACTTGAAGTCCTAGCCAGAGCAATTAGACAACAAAAGGAGATCAAGGGGATACAAATCAGAAAAGAAGAAGTCAAAATATCGCTTTTTGCAGATGATATGATAGTATACATAAGTGACCCTAAAAATTCCACCAGAGAACTCCTAAGCCTGATAAATAGCTTCGGTGAAGTAGCTGGATATAAAATTAACTCAAGCAAGTCAATGGCCTTTCTGTACACAAAGGATAAACAAGCAGAGAAGGAAATTAGAGAAACAATACCCATCTCAATAGTCACAAACAATATAAAATACCTTGGCATGACTCTAACTAAGGAAGTGAAAGATCTGTATGACAAGAACTTCAAGTATCTGAAGAAAGAAATTAAAGAAGATCTCAGAAGATGGAAAGACCTCCCATGCTCATGGATTGGCAGGATCAACATTGTAAAAATGGCTATCTTGCCAAAAGCAATCTTCAGATTCAATGCAATCCCCATCAAAATTCCAACTCAATTCTTCAACGAATTGGAAAGGGCAATCTGCAAATTCATCTGGAACAAAAAAAAACCTAGGATAGCAAAAACTCTTCTCAAGGATAAAAGAACCTCTGGAGGAATCACAATGCCTGACCTAAAGCTGTACTACAGAGCAATTGTGATAAAAACTGCATGGTACTGGTATAACGACAGACAAGTAGACTAATGGAACAGAATTGAAGAACCTGAGATCATCCCACATACCTATGGTTACTTGATCTTTGACCAGGGAGCAAAAACCATCCAGTGGAAAAAAGACAGCATTTTCAACAAATGGTGCTGGCACAACTGTCGGTTATCATGTAGAAGAATGCCAATTGATCCATTCCTATCTCCTTGTACCAAGGTCAAATCTAAGTGGATTAAGGAACTCCACATAAAACCAGAGAACTGAAACTTATAGAGGAGAAAGTAGGGAAAAGCCCCGAAGATATGGGTACAGGGGGAAAATTCCTGAATAGAACAGCAAAGGCTTGCGCTGTAAGATCGAGAATCGATAAATGGGACCTCATAAAATTGCAAAGCTTCTGCAAGTCAAAAGACACCGTCAATAAGACAAAAAGGTCACCAACAGATTGGGAAAGGATCTTTACCTATCCTAAATCAGACAGGGGACTAATATCCAATATATATAAGGAACTCAAGAAGGTGTACTCCAGAAAATCAAATAACCCCGTTAAAAAATGGGGCTCAGAAATGAACAAAGAATTCTCACCTGAGGAATACCGAATGGCAGAGAAGCACCAGAAAAAATGTTCAACATTCTTAATCATCAGGGAAATGCAAATCAAAAAATCAAAACAACCCTGAGATTCCACCTCACACCAGTCAGAATGGCTAAGATCAAAAATTCAGGTGACAGCAGATGCTGGCGAGGATGTGGAGAAAGAGGAACACTCCTTCATTATTGGTGGGATTGCAAGCTTGTACAACCACTCTGGAAATCAGTTTGGCGGTTCCTCAGAAAGTTGGACATAATACTACCAGAGGATCCAGCAATACCTCTCCTGGGCATATATTCAGAAGATGCTCCAACAGGTAAGAAGGACACATGCTCCACTATGTTCATAGCAGCCTTATTTATAATAGCCAGAAGCTGGAAAGAACTCCGATGCCCCTCAACAGAGGAATGGATACAGAAAATGTGGTACATTTACACAATGGAGTACTACTCAGCTATTAAAAAGAATGAATTTATGAAATTCCTAGGCAAATGGATGGATCTGGAGGGCATCATTCTCTGTGAGGTAACATATTCACAAAGGAACTCACACAATATGTACTCACTGATAAGTGGTTATTAACCCAAAAACTTAGGATACCCAAGATATAAGATACAATTTGTTAAACACATGAAACTCAAGAAGAACGAAGACCAAAGTGTGGACACTGTGCCCCTTCTTGGAATTGGGAACAAAACACCCATGGAAAGAGTTACAGAGATAAAGTTTGGAGCTGTGAAGAAAGGATGGACCATCTAAAGACTGCCATATCCAGGGATCCATCCCATAATCAGCTTCCAAAAGCTGACACCATTGCATACACTAGCAAGAGTTTGCTGAAAGGACCCAGATATAGCTGTCTCTTGTGAGACAATGCCGGGGCCTAGCAAACACAGAAGTGGATGCTCACAGTCAGCTATTGGATGGATCACAGGGCCCCCAATGGAGGATCTAGAGAAAATACTCAAAGAGCTAAAGGGAACTGCAACCCCATAGGTGGATCATTATTTTGAACTAACCAGTACCCCAGAGCTCTTGATTCTAGCTGCATTTGTATCAAAAGATGGCTTAGTAGGCCATCACTGGAAAGAGAGGCCCATTGGACTTGCCAACTTTATAAGCCCCAGTACAGGGGAATGCCAGGGCCAAGGGGTGGGGGTGGGTGGGTGGGGGACTGGGGGGGTGTGTATTGGGGACTTTTTGGATAGCATTGGAAATGTAATTTTGGAAATTACCTGATTAAAAAAAAATGAGAACATTTCCCACATCTTAGATTAGCAGATTAAGACTGTGAAAATGGCACTTCTGCCAGAATGTGTCTGCAAGGTTAATATAATCCTCATCAAAAATTCCAATGCCACTCTTCACAGAACTAGAAAAAGAAAAAATAAAAATTCACATTTAAATACAAAAGACCTCTGATTTTCCAAAAGCAATCCTAAACAGAAGGAAAATGCATAGATGGATCACAATACTCAGTTTAAATTTCCACTAATACCATAGGCAGGGGTGGTGCATGTCTTCAATCCTGGCACTTGGGAGTTAGATGCCAATGGATTTCTGAGTCCAAGGCTAGCTTGGTCTACAGAGTGATTTCCAGGACAATCAAGACTACACAGAGAAACCCTGTCTCCACAAAGAAAACAACAACCACAACAACAACAAATCCAGTAAAGAGCTATAGTAACAGTCACATGCTGACACAAAAAAGAAAATACATGAACAGAATAAAGGATGCAGAGGTGAACCCCCTCAGCTACAGCCATTTTGTTTTCACATTGCTGTTAAAAATATTCATTGATGAACAAGAAAATGTCTTCAAGAAATGGTAATAAAACCAGAAATGTTGATGTGGATAACTCCAGTACTTTGGGAGGTAGAGGTAAGAGAAAAAGGGATTCAAGATCATTCTTGGCTACATAGCCTGTCCCAAAAAACCAAAACCCCAAACAGGAAAGTAAACAAACTAAAGAGGAAATATAAATGGTGCTGGCAAAAAATTGGGTGTTTTTATGTCAAAGAACAAAACTAAAACTGTGTCCTTCACTCTGTCCAAACTTATTCAAAGTGGATCCATAATCTTTTTGTTTGTTTGTTTGTTTGTTTGATTTTGTTTTTTCGAGAAATGGTTTCTGTGTAGCCTTGGCTGTCCTGGAACTCACTTTGTAGACCAGGCTGGCCTTGAACTCAGAAATCTGCCTGTCTCTGCCTCCCAAGTGCTGGGATTAAAGGCATGAGCCACCAAGCCTGGCTGGATCCATGATCTTAAGATGACACTTGAAACCCAAACTGCTAAAGGAAAATAAAATTAAAATATCCCACTTTAAGCACAAGCAAGGAGTTTCTGAAAAGACCCCAAATAGCAACTTATTTTATGTTTATTCAGCAATAAAGAATAAAAATTTTAGTAAACAAGATGGGGAGGGAGGTCATGTTAAGCGAAGTAAGCTTAGTTCTTTACTGTCTAAGGTCTGAGGGAATTTAAATTAGTCACATAGAGCTCAAAAAATAGTACAAGAATTGACAAATGTCATTACATGACATTAACAAATTCCAGTCTCCAAAGGAAACAAGTGTCAAAGGAGAATGAAGAGGGAGTCTACAGAACAGGAAAAAGTTAAAAAATAAAAACAATAACTTTGCCAACCACATTTGTAAAAATATTAATCTGGACAAATGTATAAGAACCTCAAAACTTAAGGACAATTATCTCATTACTGGATAGGTTAATGAGTTAATAGATAATACTCAAAATAGCACATACAAGTCACCAATAAATACATGAAAAACATTCAACATCTTTAGCTATCAGAGGGAGACAAATTAAAGCTAAATTGAGATCTAACAGAAGTCAGAACATAGCAATAAGTACTGGTGAGTAATTGGGGAAAAACATTATATATTGCTGGATGAAAACCTAACTACTTCTGGGCTGTGGTGATGCATGCCTTTAACCTCCTACTAGGGAAGTAGAGGTCTTTAACTCTCTGTGAGTTCCATGACAGCCTATCCTGAAGAGAAAGTTCTGGACAGCCAGTACTTCTAGGAGAAACCCTGCCTCAAGGATGAAAGGAAGAAAGGGAAAAAGACAACCAAAGGAAACCAAACTAGCACATTAGCTATAGAAATTGCTCTTTGGAAGTTAAATACTTTAAAAAGTAAGTAAAAGGTAATAATATTAAAATTAAAGCTGTTAGAACTACCATATGAAATAGGCACACCAGTGAATTTTCTTCACTATTTATACATGCACACCAAATGTATAAACTATGGAGTTTTATGCATCTATAAACAAATAAAATTTTCATTAAATTGGATGGAACTGAGTCCTTTGGTCTGGCCACTGAGAGTTTGACCATGCTCCAGTGTGAAACTGCACAAGCAACGCAAACTGGACTTGTATTTTTTTTATCTTTTTTTTTTTTTTTTTTTGGAGGGGGTAGGGCGATGGGTCGGGGCAGACCTAGGAGTACTAGGAAGAGACTTTGCTTGGGGTTCATGACATGAAATTACCAATAACCAATGAAAATACGAAAAAAAAAAAGAACTGTACAGAAATATAAATCATAAGATTGTTAAGAGGGAACAATCCAGATCCTTCCCGCCTAGGATCTGAGGCAACCTGAAACACAGTCACCAAGAAACTGGCCCATCCATATGAGGTTAGTCAGCTTGGCTACCTCGCACCCATGTCATGCCCCCTCCGTGTTCCCAATCAAGCCATTTGCTTTCATTTTAGTTCTCTTGTGTGTCCATACTGACAAGGGCAAGCCTTGTGCTGGTGGTCATCCCTGTACAACTTTACCTAAGATAGTTTGTTCTTTCCTTGTTATGATGGGTTCCAGAGAGAGAGGTCAGCCTGTAAGGATTTCCTACGAGGGAACATCTGGCTACCAGGCGACCTCAACTTACCAAACCGTGCAGTTTGCATCCTAAAGTTAGTAAAGTCACAGGCTCCATTGAGGTCAAAGTTTGCTTTATCCTTAATGCCACAGTACTGTCTGTCTGCTTGCAAGGCCCCTTCTCTGAGTAATAAACGACCCCACATGCTAAACTCCACTCCACACATCACCCGCCAGACACTGTCTCCTTCCTAATTCCCAGAAGCAACCTCATCTCCCTGTTGTCAAACATCCAGTAGCCACTCAGTCCTCAGAAAAGATAATGATGATGCAGGAACAGTCAGCTTCGTGGCCTTCTTCCCAACTTCAGGTCTAACAGGGACTCTCCTGTCTCAGGCACCTCAGGAACTGATGCTACTGGGAGTGGGAGGTGGGGCGCTAAAAACTAGTTCCTTTCTTCGTAGACCTGACTGATCCCTTGTGTCACGTTCTGCTCTGGAACATCAGAGCTCCTCAGATCGGCCATATACTGGCTGGCCTCAGCTTACCCCGAGGCAAAGTCATTAAGTAATTAGGTTTGAAGAGTGCTCCAGAAATATCTCCTCTTTGCCATCAGTAAAGGGTCTTGGAGCTAAGAAGGGTCTGGCCCAATAGTCACACAGACTTAACAGCTTTCCTGTGCTGAATCTGAGCCTGCTCAGAGACTGGGGTACAGCAGTAAATATCACTGATTCTCTCCTGATAAAAATCTACCACCTGAGGATAGAAAGAAGTCCCTCTCCCTGCCATCAACCATCCAGATCTCTGCTTTGCACTTACTTGTAGGTGACTGTGTGGGCTTGGACTGAGTTCTATGTGGCTTCCTCAGGTTCTCTTGCCTTTTGAAGCAAAAAGTGAGCCTGCATACCTTCAGGAATCACTCATTTCACATGTGCCTTCTACAGCTAAAATGACCTTGTGAATGTCCACTGAAGGGAACTGAGCTAGTGGGGTCAACAAAAGGTCAGATTCAGCCTTTCTAAGTCTCTGGTGGAGGTTTCCTCCTGGAAATATGAAGGGGAGACACAGGGGCCTCGGGAAAAATCTTTTAATATTTTCAACATATCTGTGCTTTGTGATCACGTTTCTAAAATTTTCTTAAGTATTTGTTATTTTTACTTTTTTTAAAGGAGCCCTCCAACAGAAATTTCTGGTGGGGAAGATGTAATATTTTTAGCCCTTCTTTCTACCTGTAAGTGAACCAGCACAACCCACCACTTTTTTGTTTCTCCAGAATTTAAGGTATTATTAAGGGGTTCTTTAGTTTGCTAAAGACTTCAAAATTGGCAATTTTTAACAATAATGGACTTTTGCACACAGGGTGAGCTGATGACGCCTTGTTCACCTTTATGGAGAGGAAGTGGACAAATCTCCTTAAGTCCCTAGGGCCCCTTTACAACAGTTTAGAAAATGTTATTTACTTATCTCTGAATTGAATGAAAAGATGTATTTTCAATAAAAAGTATTTTCCCAAAAGCTAGATGTTGGTACAAAAGACCTATAAACTGATTTTTTTAAAAGAATCATATTGTATACAAAGGACAAATATGAAAGGTTTTCAAACTCGGAAGAGTTTCATTTTGAAAGTATGGTAAGAACCCTAGAGTTAATAATCATGAACACAGAACACAACATGTAGCAAACAAAAGTACAAAGTACACTCCAATAGGCCAGCAGGCATAAAATTAGGAAATGTAAGGATCTTTATAATGGAGTACAAATCCTCCCCTATTCTCCATGAAAACAAACAGACTCCCTGTTGTCTCCAAAGACTTTGAGTAGGAAATCATCCACCATCCTTTCACTTCCATTTGATTAGAGCTGACTCTAAGACCTGCCAAGATTGCAGGACAGGAAAATTGGACTCCCTTATCCACTTTGGTATGTGTGTTTCCAGTTAGTGTTACAAATGATCACATCCTTAGACAACTAAAAGAGAGCATATCTATTCTATGACAATTCCAGAAGGCAGAAAGTGTAAAACTCAAGGGGTTAGCTAGTTTTACTCATGCGTGGAACTGTTGTTGGCAACCTATAGGTTGCAAGTCCTTGTGACACTTTCACAGGAGTTGTCTAAGACTATCTGTATGTCAGATAATTATGTCACGAATCCTAACAGTAGGAAAATACAGTTATGAAGTAGTAAAAAAAAATAATTTTATTGTTGGGACTCCCCACAGCATAAGAAAATATATATTTGTAGGAACTGCAGTATCAGGGAGGTGGAGAACAACACTCTGGAACCTTGAAGACCAAAAGCATGCTGTGCCTCCCAGCCTGTCCTTGGCATCAGTCTAAGATCTGCTTCTGACTCTGCTCTTCTTGCTTCCGTTTGTTACTTCTGATGATATGGGGATAACCTACATAATATAGTCAAATGCCCTGAGGACATGATCAAATCCATTTTGTGTAACAATGTGCTATAGTATCATAAGGACAGGGCTGTCTTTGGGAGCAGTGCTCTTCTGCATTCCTCTGTGTGCTTTGATTTCTTTAATTTTTTTTCTTCTATTAAGTTATTGTTCCCCAGTTTTATTTTATTTTATTTTACTTTATTTTACTTATTTTATTTTAGTTTAGTTTAGTTTACTTTATTAGATATTTTCTTTAAATAAATTTCAAATGTTATCCTCTTTCCTGGTTTCCCCTCCAAATACCCCCTATCCCATCCATCCTCTCTTTACTCACCAACACAACCAATCATACTTCCCTGTCCTGGCATTCCCCTACCCTGGGGAATGGAGCCTTCTCAGGACCAGGAGCCTCTCATTGGTGTCCAACTAGACCATCCTCTGCTTCATATGTGGCTGTAGCCATGGGTCCCTCCTTATGTACTCTTAGATTGACATTTTGATTATTATTATGTATTTATTTCATTTACATTTCCAATGCTATCCCAAAAATCCCCCACACCCTCCCACACCTATACACCCACCCACCCACTCCTACATCTTGGCCCTGGCGTTCCCCTGTACTGAGGCATATAAGGTCTGCATGCCCAATGGGCCTCTCTTTCAACCAGGCCATCTTCTGATACATATGCAGCTAGTGACATGAACTCTGGGTGAGTACTGTTTAGTTCATACTTTTGTACCACCTAAAGGATTGCAGATGCCCCAAGCTCACTGGGTACTTCCTCCAGCTCCTCCATTGGGGACCCTGTGAAACATCCAATAGCTGACTGTGAGCATCCACTTCTGTGTTTGCCAGGCCCTGGCATAGTCTCACAAAGGACAGCTATATCAGGGTCGTTTCAGCAAAATCTTGCTAGTGTATGCAATGGTGTCAGCGTTTTGAGGCTGATTATGGGATGGATTCCCGGGTATGACATTCTCTAGATGGTCCATCATTTTGTCTCAGCTCCATACTCTAACTTTGTAGCTACTTCCATTGGTGCCTTGCACCCAATTCCAAGAAGAGGCAAAGTATCCACACCTTGGTCTTCCTTCTTCCCAAGCTTCATATGTTTAGCAAATTGTATCTTATATCTTGGGGATTCTAAATTTATGGGCTAATATTCACTTAATATCCAGTGAGTACATATCATGTGAGTTCTTTTGTAATTGATTTACCTCACTCAGGATGATGCCCTCCAGGTCCATCCATTTACCCAGGAACTTCATACATTCATTCTTTTTAATAGGTGAGTAATACTTCATTGTGTAAATGTACTACGTTTTCTGTATCCATTCCTCTCTTGGGAAGCATCTGGGTTCTTTTCAGCTTCGGGCTATTGTAAATAACACTGCAATGAACATAGTAGAGCATGTGTCCTCCTTACTGGTTGGAGTATCTTCTGGATATTTGCCCAGGAGAAGTATTGCGAGATCCTCATTTATTACTATGTCCAATTTTTTGAGGAAACACCAGATTGATTTCCAAAGTGGTTGTATGAGCTCAAATTCCACCAACAATTGAGGAGTGTTCCTCTTTCTCCAAATCCTTGCTAGCATCTGCTGTCACCTGAATTTTTGATCTTAGTCATTCTGACTGCTGTGAGGTAGAACCTCAAGATTGTTTTGGTTTGCATTTTCCTGATGATTAAGCATCCTGAGCATTTTTTCAGGTGCTTCTTAGCCATTTGTTATTCCTTAGTTGAAAATTCTTTGTTTAGCTCTGAGCCCCAATTTTAATGGGGCTATTTGATTTTCTGGTGTCCACCTTATTGAGTTCTTTATATATATATTGGATATGAGTCCCCTATATGATTTAGTAAATATCCTTTCCCAATCTGTTGGTGGAATTTTTGTCTAATTGATTGTGTCTTTTGCCTTACAGAAGCTTTACAATTTTATGAGGTCCCATTTGTCGATTTTCGATCTTACAGCACAAGCCATTGCTGTTCTATTCAGGATTTCCCCCTTCATGCCCATATTCGAGGCTTTCCCCCAAGGTCACCCCTATAAGTTTCAGTGTCTCTGGTTTTATGTGGAGTTCCTTAATCCACTTAGATTTGACCTTAGTACAGTGAGATAAAATGGATCAATTCGTATTCTTCTGCATGATAATCACCAGCTGTGGCAGCAGCATTTGTTAATTTTTTTTTTCAACTGGATGGTTTTAACTCCCTTGTCAAAGATGAAGTGATCATAGGTGTGTTGGTTAAATTCCAGGTCTTCAGTTCTATTTCATTGCTCTACTTGTCTGTAGCTATACCAGTACCAGTTCAGTTTTGTTGCACCAAACAAAAACATTGAAGGCATGCTCTAACCAGATACAGCACTTCCTGAATCCCAAGAGGCCTTCTGGAATCCAGGTCACACTACACTATTTGTATCCAAAGAGTACTGATCCAGTCCCAGATACCCAGACAAGTTAACAAAAGAAATGACCAGATGGTGAAAGAAAAATAAAAGGACATAACCAACTGAGGCCAATGTAATTTGACATTATCAGAACCCAGTTTTCCTACCCATTTAAACACACATGAAGAACAAGAGATTGAGCTAAAATTGCATCTCAAGAGGATGACAAATACCTTTAATAAGGATAAATTAACACCTTTAAGATATACAGAAGACCACAGGCTAACACGTAGAAGACCTTAGAGAGGAAAAAATTACTCACTTGAAGACAGACAAGAAAATACAATTTAAAAGGTGTTGGAATGGTAAAAAAAAAAAAAAAAGGATACCACTGAAAAATGGGAAAAGAAACAACATAAATTTTAAAAACTTCTTCTGCACATTCATCAGACTCCAGACACATAGAGGAAAACTTCCCTTACACCACCCATCTTCCCTGATCTCTGACACCCCTGCACAAAGCCAAGTTTCACTCAAAAGCATGAGAGCCCAGGACTACATCCATTCCCCTACGAACTCTCCACCCACCTTCATGTGATTTAAGGCTCCTGAATCATAAAAAATGGAGGTCTGAAAACAGAATTTTGTTGTTGTTGTTGATGTTATTGTTATTTTTCTTTTTTATTAGGTATTTTCTTTATTTATCTTCCAAATGCTATCCTGACTTTCCCCTGTACCCTCCCCATGCCCTGCTCCCCAACCCACCCACTCTTGCTTCAGGCCCTGGTATTCTTCCTGTACTGTGGCATATAATCTTCCCAAGACCAAGGGCATCTCCACCCATTGATGGCCTACTAGATCATGCACTGCTACATATGCAAGGAGAGACACAAGCTTTGGGGGGGGGCAGGGATAATGGTTAGTTCATATTGTTGTTCCTCTTATAGGGTTGCACTTCCCCTTAACTCCTTGGGTACTTTCTCTAGTTCCTTTATTAAGGGCCCTATGTACCATTCAATAGATGACTGGGAGTATCCACTTCTGTATTTGCCAGACACTGGCAGATCCTCACAGGAGACAGCTTTATCAGGGTCCTTTGAGCAAAATCTTGCTGGCATATGCAATAGTATCTGGGTTTGGTGGTTGTTTAATGGATGGATCGCTGAGTGGGGCAGTCTATGGATGGTCTTTCCTTCTGTCTCTGCTCTGAACTTTGTCTCTGTAACTCCTTCTATGGGTATTTTTTCCCCTTCTAGGAAGGAACAAATTATCCACACTTTGGTCTTCCTTCTTCTTTAATCTCATGTGTTGTACAAATTATATCTTGGGTATTTTAAGTTTCTGGGTTAATATCCACTTATCAGTGAGTACATATCATGTGTGCTCTTTTGTGATTGGGTTACCTCACTCAGGATGATGTATCTCATCTATTTGCCTAATAATTTTATAAATTCATTGTTTTTAATTGCTGAGTAGTACTCCAATGGGTAAATGTACCAAATTTTCCATTCCTCTCTTGAGGGACATCTGGGTTATTTCCAGATTTTGTCTATTATAAATGATGCTGTTATTAACATAGTGGAGCCTGTGTCTCTATTAAACACTTATATATATATATATCAATCCGAAAATGACCACTAACCTATTTTTTTGGTTTGATTTATTTTGTTATTGGAAACTGTGTTTCTCTGTATAACCCTGGCTATACTGGAACTCACTCTGTAGATCAGGCTTGCCTAGAACTTACAAATCCACCTGCCTCTGCCTCCAAAGGGCTGGGAATAAAGGCATGGACCAACACTGACTGGCAAATCCAAAATAAAAAGTTAATTGTTCTTCAAAAATACAATAAATAATAATAATAATAATAATAATAATAATAATAATAATAATAATAATAATAATAATAAATAAATAAATGAAAGAAAACACTAAACGAAACCCTACAGCCAAAACACAAACAAAGAAAAAAACCCGACAACCTAGGAGACAAAAAAAAAAGCAACAATAAAAAAACAATAAAACTCTACAATAGTCTTCTAAACCGCCTATTAACCCTTTAAAAGACCCTACATTTCTACAAAAATACACAAAGCCATAAATTTCACTAAATCTGTTTTCTTTTTCTTTCTTTGTTTCTTTGTTTCTTTGTTTCTTTGTTGCTTTCTTTGTTTCTTTTTTCTTTCTTTTTTCTTTCTTTCTTTCTTTCTTTCTTCTTTCTGTCGTTCTTATTTTTATTTCTTTTTTTTTCTTCTTTTTTTTTTCAAGTTTTTGGAGACTGAGTTTCTCTGTTTACTTCTGGCTGTCCTCGAACTCACTCTGCAGACCATGCTGCCTTCGACCTTAACACACTCCAACACACATTCACACAAACACTCAAAAAAATACTAAAACCCTAAAGAAAACCCTAAAGCCAAAAACAAACAAACAAACAAAACACTCTAAAATATTTTTTAAAAAGCACTAAACATACACTAAAACCCAGAAATCCAAAATAACCTCTAAAACAATCTCCAAAAAATCCAGAATACCCTTTAAAAAAACCCTAAATTTCTTAAAAAAAAAATTACACAGGAAGCCCAAAATATGAATAAATTAATTTGCTTCCTTCTTTCTTTCCTTCCTTCCTTCCTTCCTTCGTTCCTTCCTTCCTTTCTTTCTTTCTTTCTTTCATACTTTTTTTTTCTTTTTTTGAAATTTTGGTAACTAGGATTCTCGGTGGATCCCTACCTATACTGGACCTGCCTCTATAAACCATGCTGGCCTTGAACTAAGAAATCTAGTACTTCTTCCTCTCAAGTTCTGGGATTTAAGGCATGGGCCACCACTGCCTGGCAACACAAAAACACTTAACTCCAACAATAAAACCTTAAAATTAAAATAATATTAATAATCAAAAAGTCTATAAAAACAAAACAAAAATCCCTAAAAATAAAAGATAGAACACTAAAAAAAATTGAAAAAAAATCAAAACCCTAAAACACCCTAAAAACCTTATAAATAAATCATAAAAAACACTAAAAATACACCAAAATACGAAAAAACCAAAAAAAAAAAAAAAAACACTCTCTAAGATACTCTTATAAAAAAACCTACGAAACCCTTTTCAAAAAACACTAAAATTCTAAAAATAAAAAAAACAAACAACAACAAAAAAAAAAACAAAAAGGCAAAAATGTCCATTAATTAATTTTCTGTTTTCTTTCTTTCTTCCTTTCTTTTTCTTTCTTTCTTTCTTTCTTTCTTTCTTTCTTTCTTTCTTTCTTTCTTTCTTCCTTTCTTTTTCTTTCTTTCTTTCTTTCTTTCTTTCTTTCTTTCTTTCTTTCTTTCTTTCTTTCTTTCTCTCTTTCTTTCTTTATCTGTCTATCTATCTATCTATCTATCTATCTATCTATCTATCTATCTATCTATCATCTATCTATCTATCTATCTATCTATCTATCTATCTATCTATTTATTTATATACTTATTTATTTTTTGAGCTTCTTATGATTGAATTTCTGTTTATCCCCCAAAATAAAAACTTAATATTTAAAAAAAAATGTAAAACACTAAACGAAAACTCTAAAGACAAAACAAACAAACAAACAAACAAACAAACAAAACAAAACAAAACCAATAAAACATTAAAACAGAAAACAAAAATACAAACAACATCAACAAAAAAAAAACACCCAGAAAGGTCAAAAGATACATTAAGTAATTTTCTCTCTTCTTTCTTTCTTTCCTTCTTCCTTCCTTCTTTCTTTCTTTCTTTCTCTCTTTCTTTCGTTCTTTCTTTCTTTCCTTCCTTCCTTCCTTTCTTCTTTCTTTCTTTCTTACGTTCTTTCTTTCTTTCTTTCTCTCTTTTTTTCTTAATTTTTTTTTTCAGATTTTGGAGACTGGGTGTCTATGTGTTACCCTACCTATATTGGACCTGCCTCTGTAAACCAGGCTGGCCTTGAAATAAGAAATCCAATACTTCTTCCTCTCAAAGTGTTGGGAATTAAGGCATTGGCCACCACTGATTAGCAACCCTAAAACTCTTAACTCCTTCAATAAAACCTTAAAAGTAAAAATATAATAATATTTAAAAACTCAAAAAACCCTAAAAATAAAAGATAGAACCCCCCCCAAAAAAAAACCAAAACACTAAAACACCCTAAAATACTTTTTAAAAAAATCAGAAAAAACACTAATAATACACTACAATACTCAAAACCAAAAAAAAAAAAAAAAAACTATAAGATACTGATATAAAAATCCCTACAGAACCCTTTACAAAAAAACCTAAAATTCTAAAAAAAAAAAAGAAAAAGCCATAATGTCCTTTAAGTAATATTCTCTTTTCTTTCTTTCTTTCTTTCTTTCTTTCTTTCTTTCTTTCTTTCTTTCTTCCTTTCATTCTTTCTTCTTTCCTTCTTTCTTTCTTTCCTTCCTTCCTTCCCTCCCTCCCTACCCCCTCCCTCCCTCCCTATTTCTTTCTTTCTTTCTTTCTTTCTTTCTTTCTTTCTTTCTTTCTTTCTTTCTTTCTTTCTGTCTTTCTTTCTTTCTGTCTTTCTTTCTTTCTTTCTTTTTTTCTTTCTTTTTTTTTTTTCAGATTTTGGAGACTGGTTTTTTATATGTATCCCTATCTATATTGGATCTGCCTCTGTAAACCAGGCTGGCTTTGGACTAAGAAATCCAATATTTTTTCCTCTCAAAGTGCTGGATTTAAGGCATGGGCCTCCATTGCCTGCCTACTCTAAAACTCTTAACTCCTTCAATAAATCCTTAAAAGTAAAAAAATAATAATATTCAAAAACTCTAAAAAAATAAAACAAAAACCCCAAAAAATAAAAGATAGAACCCAAAGAAAAAAGAAATAAAACACAAAACACTAAAACACCCTAAAAAACTTTTTAAAAAATCAGAAAAAAATCACTAATAATACACTTAAATACTCAAAACCAATATATATATATATATATATACAAAACCCTTTACCAAAAAAACTAAAATTCTAAAAATTAAGAAAAAAAAAATAAAACAGAAAGTCCAAAATGTCTTTTAAGTAATTTTCTTCTTTCTTTCTTTCTTTCTTTCTTTCTTTCTTTCTTTCTTTCTTTCTTTCTTTCTTTCTTAATTTCATTCTTTCTTTCTTTGTTTCTTTTCTCATTTTATTTCATTTTACTATATTTCATTTTTTTTTAGTTTTTCATGACTGTGTTTCTCTGTGTATCCCTACCTGTCCTGTAGCTCCCTCTTTAGATTAGTCTGGCCTCAAACTCAAAAATCTACTACCTCTGCCTCCCAAGTGCTGAGATTGAAGGCATGGTCCACAATTTCCCAGTAACCATAAAACAATTAAATAACAAATATAAAACCTTAATATATATATATATTTAGATAGATAGATAGATAGATAGATAGATAGATAGATAGATAGATAGAAAGATAGATAGATAGAAAAATAATAGATTGAAGGAAAAGGCAGGAATGGAGGAAGGAAGGAAGAAAAAGAAAGAGAGAGAGAAAGAAAGAAAGAAAGAAAGACAGACAGACAGACAGACAGACAGACAGACAGAAAGAAAGAAAGAAAGAAAGAAAGAAAGAAAGAAAGAAAGAAAGAAAGAATAAAAAGAAAGAAGATAGAAAGATAGATGGAAAAATGAAGGAAAGAAGGAAGGAAGAAAGGAAGGTAAAAAGGAAGGTAAGGAACGAGGGAAGGAAAGAAAGAAAGACAGACAGAAAGACAGACAGACAGACAGACAGACAGACAGACAGACAGACAGACAAGAAGGAAGGAAGGAAGGAAGGAAGGAAGAAAGAAAGAAAGAAAGAAAGAAAGAGAGAGAGAGAGAAAGAAAGAAAGAAAGAAAGAAAAAGAAAGGAGAGAGTTTTAAGTTCATCTGGATTTCTGGATTTTTTGAAGAGTGCTTTCGAGTTGATGGCAGTTGTCTACTGTATTTTTGGTTTTTTTTTTCTAGTTATTTAAACAATTTTACTGTGTTTTAAGTTTTGGGGGTTTTATTTACGCTTCAGGAATATATTTTTCATTTATTATTAATTTTCTTTTTTGTATTTTAATGCACATTAAGATTTTGTTTGTGTGTGTGTTCTTGAATATTTATTTAAAACTTGTGGGGTTTAATTT
The DNA here is from genome assembly GCF_978045245.1 of Mus caroli. NCBI lineage: Eukaryota > Metazoa > Chordata > Mammalia > Rodentia > Muridae > Mus > Mus caroli. Next base: position 807,864 of record NW_028227312.1, on the reverse strand, counting down.
TTGTTTTTCTTGGTTTTATTGTTGCCAGGCAATTATGGCTATTGCCTATAAAATCTAGCCCTAGGGATGAACTGGTAAGGGAATTTGAACTTGGAGGCTAGTCTGGTCTATGGAGTGACACACAGGATGGCCAGAGAAAGACAGAGAAAGCCAGTCTCCAAAATTCTAGAATGAAAAAAAGAAAGAAAGAAAGAAAGAAAGAAAGAAAGAAAGAAAGAAAGAAAGAAGGAAGGAAGGAAGGAAGGAAGGAAGGAAGGAAGGAAGAAAGAAGGAAGGAAGCAAGGAAGCAAGCAAGCAAGCAGGCAGTCAGGCAAGCAAGCAAAGCAAGCAAGAAAGAAAGAGAGAAACAGCGAAAAATATAATTGTGTTTCAGGGTCATTTTTAGCCTCTTGTACATTTTTTGGGGGGTGTGATTAATTTTTTTTTGGAGGGAGATGTGAAGTGCCGTGAGCAATCACCATTACAAGTTGGTGCCTACTTCTGCTGTGCCTAACTGGTAAACAAGTAATGTGCCCCGGTGCAGGAGTGAATTTGTGCCAAGTCACTGCCCATCCCAGGGCATAGCAATGAGGCTATGGGCAAGGAACAAATCAGGTGTTGACATGCCATGCCAAGGTGTATATAAGCAGCACCATTTGCCGGGGTTCAGGGTCTTCCTCCTGATGAAGCAATAAAGCTTTGCTGCAGAGAAAACTGGTTGACTGAGTGTGTTCTTGCTGGTGAGGCACAAGCTAGGGACACTTGGTGCTGAAACCCGGGAAAGCCATACCATCGCCAGGCATTGAGGGGACCCTCCGTTCACTGGGCGGATTCAGAACTGCAGGTTGAGGTAAACTCTGTAAGGAATGTTCGGTCTTGAACTTTCTCTGGCATTAGAGGCCTTTATGATTGTTTTCACAGGGCTTGTTCTTTTTCTTTTAGTGCGTTTTGCTTTCACCGGTGGAATTGCTGACTGGTTCTTAGTTGCAGTCAGGCACAGTTAGATAAAAAGACAGTATGGCAACCTCCCACTCCATGGTGACCGCTTTATGGTCGGTCTTGAGAGAGTGTGGCCTAAAGATCGTCACTAAGACCATAGAGGGCTTTGTTAAAGAGATAGATCACATAGCACCGTGGTATGCATGCTCAGGGTCCTTAACTATCGCCTCCTGGGTGAAAATGAAAGGAGATCTAGTTAGGGAACAACAGAACAGCAAACTGAAAGCAGGGACCATGCCGTTGTGGAAGTTGGTAAGATCGTGCTTAAAAGACAAGGAATGTCAGCAAATGGTTAAGGCCGGGCAGAGGGTCCTGGAGCAGGTTCAGGACAGTCTATCAGAGACAGAGCAGGGAGAGAGGTTAGCAGTTCAGAGAAAATGGGGAGTGTATTCCCAGATCTCAGCTGCCACCATTAATGCATGGACGGCACTCTCTAGGAAGGGAGAGGTAAGCAGACATTTGACAAAGATCATTCAGGGCGCCCAGGAGTCATTCTCAGACTTTGTGGCTCGAATGACAGTAGCAGCAGGGAGAAACTTTGGAGACCCAGAGGCAGCTATGCCTTCAATTGAACAGTTGGTCTATGAACAGGCTACGCAGGAATACAGGGCAGCTATTACATGCAGAAAGAGCAGAGGATTGCAGGACTGGTTAGAGGTTTGTCATGAGCTTGGAGGGCCACTCAGTAATGCAGGTTTGGCAGCCACCATTCTACAAGGGCAGAAGTGCCCTGACATGGCTGAGCTCAAACTCTGCTATAATTTTGGTAAACCAGGTCACTTGCAAAAGAACTGCAGCACCCTTGTCCAAAGGAGAGTGCTAGGTTTGTGTACTAAGTGTGGGAAAAGATATAATTGGGCCAGAGATTGTCACTCAGTCAAGGTCATTCGAGGCAAGACCCTGCAGCCAGGACTTCCACAAGCAGTAGAGAATGAGGGCATTCCAAAAAATGGGTATCAGGGCCCCAGGTCTCAGGGCCCCAAAACATATGGGACCCTGGCAGGCAACAGGTAGACCCCACAGTCTGCAGGGCAACAGAAGGCTCAGCAGGATTGGACCTCTGTGCCACCACCCATTCATGCTGGTGCCCCAAATAGGAGTGTAGCCCATTCCTCCTGAATACAAAGGGCCTCTGCCTCCAGGAAGTATCGGCCTAATACTGGGCCGGCCTTCCCTTATTTTTCAAAGTCTTAATTTTCACCATGGAGTTGTAAATCCAGATTATGAAGGGAAACTTCAAGTTCTCTGTTCCTGCCATCAGGGTGTCTTTTCTATTTCACAAGAGGATAGAATAGCTCAGCTAATAATTTTGCCAAGCCTACATGGTTATTTTCCCTCCTCTGGTGTCCCTCGAGCTGCCAGAGGGATTGGCTCTACTGGAAATGATTCTGCTTACTTAATAATGCCTCTTGACTCCAGGCCATCCTTAGAATGAGTTATAGAAGGGAAACAATTTAAAGGGATTTTAGATACAGGAGCAGATAAAAGTATCATCTCTTAGCACTGGTTGCCATAAGCCAGGCCTGTTACTCATTCATCACATTCTTTACAAGAGTTAGGCTATCAGTCCTGCGCCACTATTAGCTCTCATTCTTTGAGTTGGCAAGCATCTGAAGGTCAAATGGAACGATTCACTCCTTATGTCTTACCACTCCCAGTTTTTCTCTGGGGGAGAGATATTTTACAGGCAATGGGAATGACCTTGACTAATGAATACTCGCTAAAAGGTGTTCAAATGATGAAGAAAATGGGCTATAAAGAAGGAAGAGGATTAGGGAAAGGAGAGCAGGTTAGAGTTGAACCTCTCCTTCAAGAAGGTAATAATGGGAGACAAGGTTTGTGTTTTTCCTAGGGGCCGTTGAGGGTTCCATGCCCATACCATGGCTTACAGAGGAAGCAGTATGGGTTCCTCAAGGGCCTCTCTCCTCTGAAAAATTAGAAGCAGCCGCAAAACTGATCTCTGAACAGCTATGCTTGGGTCATTTAGAGCCCTCTACCTCACACTGTAATACACGTACTTTGGAATTAAGATAAAATCTGGCAAATGGTACTTATTACATGATCTTAGAGCAATTAATGCACAGATGCGCCTGTTTGGGTCGGTTAACTGAGGGCTACCATGGCTTTCCGCCCTACCCAAGAATTGGGAAATTATAGATATAAAAGATTGCTTTTTTCTCTATACCTTTATACCTTCAAGATAGACAATGATTTGCATTTAACATCTATCCATTAATCATTTAGAGCCTGATCAAAGATACCAATAGAAGGTCATATCTCAGGGGATGGTGAATAGCCCCACAATGTGTCAAATGTATGTGCATTTGGCACTTAAGTCAGTTAGAGATCATTTTCCTTCATTACTTTGGATACTTTACATGGATGACATTTTGATTTGCCATAAAAATTCACAGTTATTGCAAGATACATACCCTATATTAATATTAAACATTAGTGCAATGGGGATTGCAGGTGTCCACCGAAAAGGTACAAGTTGCTTGAATGGGAACCTTCATAGGGTCACTCATTTATCCTGACAAAATTGTTCCTCAAAAATTAGAGATTCACAAAGGTTAACTACATACCTTGAATGATTTGCAAAAATTGCTGGGAGATATTAATTGGCTGAGACCATTTTTGAAAATTCCATTAGCGGAATTAAAGCCCTTATTTGATATATTAGAGGGAGATACCCACATCTCCTCCCACAGAGCACTTAACCCAGCAGCATTTCAAGCTTTACAAACTGTAGAAAAGGCCTTACCAGATGCTCAATTACTACACATTGACTAGTTGAAGTAATTTGAATTTTGCATATTAAAAACTGCACAGTTACCAACAGCAGTCTTTTGGCAAAATGGACCCTTAATATGGGTCCACCCTAATGCTTCCCCTGCAAAAATCATTTAATGGTATCCTAATGCAGCTGCTCAACTTGCACTTCAGGGGATAAAAGCAGCTATTACTCAGTTTGGGAAAGAACCTCATATGCTATTTGTGTCTTATACCTCTATTCAAGTTCAAACCCTGGCAGCAACAACTAATGATTGGGCAGTCTCGGTTGCCTCTTATTCAGGACAAATTGATAATCATTATCCAAAACATCCAATCTTACAGTTTGCCTTAAGCAAAGCCATAGTGTTTCCAGTAATGAGAGCCAAACACCCGCTTGTGGATTGTGTGCTGGTGTATACAGATGGATCCAAATCTGGCAGAGGTGCTTATGTAGTAAATGGCCAAGGAACATCCAAACAATATAATGAGACATCACCCCAGGTTGTAGAGGGTATAGTGGTACTGGAGGTACTTAAAATTTTACGGGGACCGCTCAATATTGTATCTGATTCCTTATCTGTGGTTAATGCAGTTAATACACTTGAAGTTGCTGGTTTAATTAGACCCTCTAGGAAGCTTGCTCACATTTTTCAGCAAATTCAGTCTGCCCTGTTACATATAAGACATCTTGTTTATATTACTCATGTCAGGGCTCATTCTGGCCTTCCTGGCCCCATGTCTCATGGAAATGACTTGGCAGACAAAGTCACTAGAATCATGGCTGCTGCCCTGTCCTCACAGGCAAAGGCTGCAAGGGAGTTTCATAAATGCTTCCACATAAGGGCTGAAACTTTGCGCCGCCATTTCATTTTGCCCAGGAAAGAAGCTTGTGACATGTCACCCAATGTCAAAACTGTTGTCAATTTCTGCCTACTCCTCATGTAGGGGTAACCCCCCGAGACATCAGACCATTACAGGTCTGGCAAAGGGATGTCACTCGTATTTCCTCCTTTGGAAGAAATCAATATATACAAGTTTCCATTGACATCTGCTCTGGTGTTATATTTGCTACACCTTTAACAGGTAAGAAAGCCTCTCATGTTAATCAGCACTGTTTAGAAGCTTGAAGTGCTTGGGGCAAGCCCACAATCATTAAAACTGATAATGGGCCAGCATATACCTTTACTAAATTTCAGCAATTTTGTCATCAAATGGATGTCACTCACCTGACATGCCTTCCTTATAATCCTCAAGGACAAGGCATTGTGGAATGTGCCCACCATACACTCAAGTCTTATTTAATAAAACAAAAAGGGGGAGTTGGTGAGACTGCCCTCAGTGCCAAGAGTAGCTGTCTCCATTGCTCTCTTCACACTTAATTTTTTGAATCTTGACGAGCAAGGTCGCTGTGCAGCTGATCGAAATAGCTCAGACCAAAAGAAATGGTGAAATGGAAAGATGTCTTATCTGGTCTGTGGAAAGGCCCGGATCCTATTTTAATAAGATCCAGGGAGCTGTCTGTCTTTTTCTACAGAGTGAAGACACCACCTTTTGGCAGCCGAAACGACTCACCCGCAAGA
>NW_028227312.1:754186-799186 GCF_978045245.1 Mus caroli | reverse complement strand
TTACTCTCTCTTTCTTTATTTTTCTATATTTTTGAATTTTTGGAAACTGGATTTCTCTTGTGGATCCCTGGCTCTCTGGGACCATCACTCTCTACACCAGGCTAGTCTCCAACTAAAAATCACCTAATCTCTTTATCCTTAAGGCCTAGCATTTGTATTCAAAGGCCTGCCATTGCTGGCCAACTCTAAAATTATGCACCACCAAAAATAAAAAACCCTCGATTTTTAAATAAATATTCAAAAATACACTCACAAAAAAAGAACACAAAGGAAAGCAATGAAATAATAAAATAAATAAATCCTTGAAGACTAAGAAAAACCCCAAAAGAACAAACCAAAAAAAAAAAAAAGACTAAAAAAAAACTAATGAAAAATACAGTAGAAATCTGAAAACAAAAGAACTCCTCTGAAACAATCTTCAAAAAAACACCTCAAAATCTTAAATAAAACCCATAAAAATAAAAAAGTGCACAAGAGGCCAACAATGACCCTGTAACACATTACTTTTTTTTCTTCCTTTTTTCTTTTTTCTTTCCTTCATTGTTCGTTCCTTTGTTCCTTCCTTCCTTCCTCCCTTCCCCTTCCTCCATCCTTCTCTCTCTCGTTCTCCCTCTCTCTTTTTCTTTCTTTCTCCTCCCCCCCCCTCTCTCTATCTCTGTTTCTTTCAATTTTATATTTTTGATTTTTTGGAGAGTGGGTGTATCCCTATCTGTCCTGGAAGTCCATTCTGTAGACCATACTACCTGACAACTCTAAAATCCCCTACCTGTGTATCCCTAGGGCTAGATTTTATAGGCAAGGGCCACCATTTCCTGCCAACACTAAAATATGACCAACCAAATTTAAAACCCTGCAGTTTGTAAAAAAATATTCAAGAACCCACACTCACACAAACACACAAACAAAATCCCAAAGAAAACATTAAGATATTAAAAAAAAAAATCCTTGAAGCCTAAATAAAATCCCAAAACCTAAAACAAACTAAAATTCTAAAAAACCTAGAAAAACAACTAAAAATATAATAGAAGTCTGAAAACAAAAAGCTCTCCAAAACATTCTTCTAAAAACACTTCAAAGCCTTAAAAAGAAAAACAAAATCCCCCCCTCAAATAAATATTTCCCCCCCAAAAAATACATAAAGGCTAAAAATGACCCTGAAACACAATTTTTTTTTTTCTCCTTCTCTTTCATAGTTGCTTGCTTTACTTGCTTTCCTGCCCAGTTTGCCTGCCTGCCTACCTGCCTGCCTCCTTCCTTCCTTCCTTCCTTCCTTCCTTCCTTCCTTCCCTTCCTTTCATCCTTCCTTCCTTCCTTCCTTCCTTCCTTCCTTCCTTCCTTCCTTCCTTCCTTCCTTCCTTCCTTCCTTCCTTCCTACCTTTCTTTCTTTCTTTCCTTTCTTTCTTTCTTTCTTTCTTTCTTTCTTTCTTTCTTTCTTTCTTTCTTTCCTTCCCTCGTTCCTTACCCTTCCTTCCTTCCTTTCTTCCTTCCTTCCTTCTTTACTTCCTTGCTTCCTTCTTCCTATCTTCTTTCTTTTGTTTTCTTTCTCTCTCTCTCTGCCTTCCTTCCTTCCTTCCTTCCTTCCTTCCTTCCTTCCTTCCTTCCTTCCTTCCTTCCTTCCTTTCTTTTTTCTTTCTTTCTTTTTCTCTCTCTCTTTCTTTTTTATATTTTTTCAATTTTTGGTAACTGGGTTTCTCTGTTTATCGTCTCTCTGGTAAATCACTCTTTAGACCAGGCTAGTCTCCAACTAAAAAAATTTCCCTACCTGTTCATCCTTGGGGCTAACATTCGTATGCAAGTGTCCGCCATTGCCTGCCAACTCTAAAATTATGCACCACTAAATAAAAACCCTCGATTTTTAAATAAACATTCTTCTAAAAACACTTTAAAGCCTTAAAAAAAAAATCCCCAGTCCCGAGTTTCTGCTCGCCAGCAAGAACACACTTGGACAACAGGATTCTTCTGCAGTAAAGCTTTATTGCTTCATTAGGAGGAAGACCCTGAACCCTGGAACACGGCAAATGGCACTGCCTTATATACACCTTGGCTTGGCATGTCAACACCTGATTTGTTGCTTGCCCATCGCCTCATTGCTATGCCCTGCGATGGGCAGTGACTTGGCACGAATTCACTCTTGCACCGGGGCACATTACTTGTTTACCAGTTAGGCACAGCAGAAGCCGGCACCATCTTATAATGGCGATTGCTCAAGGCTCTATACATCTCCCTTTTTGTTTTATTAAAGCAAAATTTTCTTTTACTAAAGCAATGGTCGTCTAGGCCTGAGTTGTTGATCTTCATGTTTGCTGTGGCTCCTTGTTTTAGGTCATTCCTCTAATGCTAAGGGCCTTACCCGTTATAGGGAAACCTTATTGCCACCAGCCCCATATCTTAGGTTGGTCCACACACAAGGAAGATTGCCCATCTCTGGATACCACAGTACTTATGCTATTGTTAGAATTGTCCTAGGGTGAACTCTACATCAGAGGCTAGCCAAAGCAAAATGTAATGAGGAAGAAGGGATCCAAGACCACCCTTCCACGTGCAATGAGGGAGACCTCAGCGATGTGCAAGGGATGATCATGATGTTCCTAAACTTATCACCACAAACATTAATTATTTCAACATAGATAGCCAGATTTCCAGAGAGGCCCCTTGTTCAATGGCCACAAATACTTGAGCAATGACGACCTTGTCACAACTTTTTTGGGCTCTGAGCTTGTAAACCAACCAGAGCATGAGCACAAGCCCACAGCAGATGGAAGCACCAAATAAAACTATCCCCACCCATTCCTTGGAATAAGAAAATGCAGATGAAATGCAGGAGGAGAGGCCCTCTGTCAGTGAGAGGTCCATTTACCTCGAGTTGATCCTTAGAACTGCTACTGCCTCAAGAGTTTCATCGAATCCTTCTTACTAATTTCCGGCAAGATACAGGAAAGCTGTCTAGACAGATTAGCTGCACAAGTAAAATTTTCATATTGAACATTGGTAATTGCACAGAGTGCCCATTTTTCTTTCACAACCCACCTGGGCCAACTGGTATAGGACACCTATCTATTCCTCAACCAGATCAAGGCGCTGATTCAAAATCATCAGCCCTCTCTTTAACTGGGCACTAGCAGAAGTTTGGACATTGATAGCATCAGTCAATTCGAATGAAAGCTGATTTAAATTTTGTGCCTGTTTGGACCGTACCAGCCATAGCGAATCCTGCAGCTCTAGCAGCATCTGCACTGGCTGAAATTGCTATGATCACGACAGCAGTAATGCTAAAAATCTCTTTTTTGTCGAAACAGGGATAGAGTAGAGGGTGTTTCCACCAGAACAAGTATCCAATGTGGGATCCGGGCCACTATGGTGCGGGGGTCCTTTGTTGCATCCCAACATTGAGAAATCCAACAGGAATCATTTACACAGTTTTCAAATGAATCATTAGATAAAATAAATAGAAAGGGAGGATAGACACATATTGGAGTTGATATATAGCTGGTTTGATTAATCTGTGTTTTATTTAAACTAGAGATCACTTCAGTATGATTTACTTATCTCGTTGGTTGTCCATCTACCTCAATCCTGGTATAATTGGAGACACCAGTGTAAATGGCCGTTCCTTTGGCACCTACTTTTAAGAAAACAAGGGGATTAATATCTGTACAGCTTCCATTTATCCCAATAAAGTAGCCATTTATGGAAAGGCTCATTCTGCGGTCCTGCAAGAAGAGGCCCATTCTCATTACAAACTCTTCTTCAGTCCCAAACAACATATTGGGGGAGAAGGTAAATATTTGTGCTCATCAATCCATCTGGCTACAGAAAGACTGACATGGCGGGTAACTCCCCTACATCCTCTCCACCACAATGGGGAGCAATCCTGGGTTGACAAGGATGATCCATCTCATTCCAATTGGGAGACAGGAATGTCTCTTTAGCCAGACTGACGATTGCCACCAAAACCATGTAACATGAATAATACTATTATTTCCTTTTCCTCGGGTTTGGGTTAGATTTACAGTTCCACTATCCTTAAATGATCCTAACATATGGATACTGAGCTGAATACAGTCCCCCTTTTGTGTTAATTGAAAACATAGAGAACCCTGTTTTGGAGGGAGCGATTTTCTCCTAACTGGACCTGCAAAGGGACAAATGGCAAATATGGTAAATCCAGTTTTTTTTTATTGGTAGTAAAGAATTTTGGAAAAACGATAGCATCATGGTGAACTGGCATTGGTTTAGGGAAAGCTGAAAGATTGGCCCATCTCTGTTGCCCTTCATACTAGGAACCTGAAACAAGTTTAGCATTGTCAGAATCTGAAGCAGTCTTAGGGAGGTCAGCATCTTCCACACCATCCTTGATTATTATCTTGCGGGTGAGTCGTTTCGGGCTGCCAAAAGGTGGTGTCTTCACTCTGTAGAAAAAGACAGACAGCTCCCTGGATCTTATTAAAATAGGATCCGGGCCTTTCCACAGACCAGATAAGACATCTTTCCATTTCACCATTTCTTTTGGTCTGAGCTATTTCGATCAGCTGCACAGCGACCTTGCTCGTCAAGATTCAAAAAATTAAGTGTGAAGAGAGCAATGGAGACAGCTACTCTTGGCACTGAGGGCAGTCTCACCAACTCCCCCTTTTTGTTTTTATTAAATAAGACTTGAGTGTATGGTGGGCACATTCCACAATGCCTTGTCCTTGAGGATTATAAGGAAGGCATGTCAGGTGAGTGACATCCATTTGATGACAAAATTGCTGAAATTTAGTAAAGGTATATGCTGGCCCATTATCAGTTTTAATGATTGTGGGCTTGCCCCAAGCACTTCAAGCTTCTAAACAGTGCTGTATAACATGAGAGCTTTCTTACCTGTTAAAGGTGTAGCAAATATAACACCAGAGCAGATGTCAATGGAAACTTGTATATATTGATTTCTTCCAAAGGAGGAAATACGAGTGACATCCCTTTGCCAGACCTGTAATGGTCTGATGTCTCGGGGGGTTACCCCTACATGAGGAGTAGGCAGAAATTGACAACAGTTTTGACATTGGGTGACATGTCACAAGCTTCTTTCCTGGGCAAAATGAAATGGCGGCGCAAAGTTTCAGCCCTTATGTGGAAGCATTTATGAAACTCCCTTGCAGCCTTTGCCTGTGAGGACAGAGCAGCAGCCATGATTCTAGTGACTTTGTCTGCCAAGTCATTTCCATGAGACATGGGGCCAGGAAGGCCAGAATGAGCCCTGACATGAGTAATATAAACAAGATGTCTTATATGTAACAGGGCAGACTGAATTTGCTGAAAAATGTGAGCAAGCTTCCTAGAGGGTCTAATTAAACCAGCAACTTCAAGTGTATTAACTGCATTAACCACAGATAAGGAATCAGATACAATATTGAGCGGTCCCCGTAAAATTTTAAGTACCTCCAGTACCACTATACCCTCTACAACCTGGGGTGATGTCTCATTATATTGTTTGGATGTTCCTTGGCCATTTACTACATAAGCACCTCTGCCAGATTTGGATCCATCTGTATACACCAGCACACAATCCGCAAGCGGGTGTTTTGGCTCTCATTACTGAAACACTATGGCTTTGCTTAAGGCAAACTGTAAGATTGGATGTTTTGGATAATGATTATCAATTTGTCCTGAATAAGAGGCAACCGAGACTGCCCAATCATTAGTTGTTGCTGCCAGGGTTTGAACTTGAATAGAGGTATAAGACACAAATAGCATATGAGGTTCTTCCCAAAACTGAGTAATAGCTGCTTTATCCCCTGAAGTGCAAGTTGAGCAGCTGCATTAGGATACCATTAAATGATTTTTGCAGGGGAAGCATTAGGGTGGACCCATATTAAGGGTCCATTTTGCCAAAAGACTGCTGTTGGTAACTGTGCGGTTTTTAATATGCAAAATTCAAATTACTTCAACTAGTCAATGTGTAGTAATTGAGCATCTGGTAAGGCCTTTTCTACAGTTTGTAAAGCTTGAAATGCTGCTGGGTTAAGTGCTCTGTGGGAGGAGATGTGGGTATCTCCCTGCTAATATATCAAATAAGGGCTTTAATTCCGCTAATGGAATTTTCAAAAATGGTCTCAGCCAATTAATATCTCCCAGCAATTTTTGCAAATCATTCAAGGTATGTAGTTAATCTTTGTGAATCTCTAATTTTTGAGGAACAATTTTGTCAGGATAAATGAGTGACCCTATGAAGGTTCCCATTCAAGCAACTTGTACCTTTTCGGTGGACACCTGCAATCCCCATTACACTAATGTTTAATATTAATATAGGGTATGTATCTTGCAATAACTGTGAATTTTTATGGCAAATCAAAATGTCATCCATGTAAAGTATCCAAAGTAATGAAGGAAAATGATCTCTAACTGACTTAAGTGCCAAATGCACATACATTTGACACATTGTGGGGCTATTCACCATCCCCTGAGTTATGACCTTCTATTGGTATCTTTGATCAGACTCTAAATGATTAATGGATAGATGTTAAATGCAAATCATTGTCTATCTTGAAGGTATAAAGGTATAGAGAAAAAAGCAATCTTTTATATCTATAATTTCCCAATTCTTGGGTAGGGCGGAAAGCCATGGTAGCCCTCAGTTAACCGACCCAAACAGGCGCATCTGTGCATTAATTGCTCTATAGATCATGTAATAAAGTGCCATTTGCCAGATTTTATCTTAATTCCAAAGTACGTGTATTACAGTGTGAGGTAGAGGGCTCTAAATGACCCAAGCATAGCTGTTCAGAGATCAGTTTTGCGGCTGCTTCTAATTTTTCAGAGGTGAGAGGCCCTTGAAGAACCCATACTGCTTCCTCTGTAAGCCATGGGTATGGGCATGGAACCCTCAACCGGCCCCTAGGAAAAACACAAACCTTGTCTCCCATTATTACCTTCTTGAAGGAGAGGTTCAACTCTAACCTGCTCTCCTTTCCCTAATCCTCTTCCTTCTTTATAGCCCATTTTCTTCATCTTTTGAACACCTTTTAGCGAGTATTCATTAGTCAAGGTCATTCCCATTGCCTGTAAAATATCTCCTCCCCCAGAGAAAAACTGGGAGTGGTAAGACATAAGGAGTGAATCGTCCCATTTGACCTTCAGGTGCTTGCCAACTCAAAGAATGAGAGCTAATAGTGGCGCAGGACTGATAGCCTAACTCTTGTAAAGAATGTGATGAATGAGTAACAGGCCTGGCTTATGGCAACCAGTGGTAAGAGATGATACTTTTATCTGCTCCTGTATCTAAAATCCCTTTAAATTGTTTTCCCCTTCTATAACTCATTCTAAGGATGGCCTGGAGTCAAGAGGCATTATTAAGTAAGCAGAATCATTTCCAGTAGAGCCAATCCCTCTGGCAGCTCGAGGGACACCAGAGGAGGGAAAATAACCATGTAGGCTTGGCAAAATTATTAGCTGAGCTATTCTATCCTCTTGTGAAATAGAAAAGACACCCTGATGGCAGGAACAGAGAACTTGAAGTTTCCCTTCATAATCTGGATTTACAACTCCATGGTGAAAATTAAGACCTTGAAAAATAAGGGAAGGCCGGCCCAGTATTAGGCCGATACTTCCTGGAGGCAGAGGCCCTTTGTATTCAGGAGGAATGGGCTACACTCCTATTTGGGGCACCAGCATGAATGGGTGGTGGCACAGAGGTCCAATTCTGCTGAGCCTTCTGTTGCCCTGCAGACTGTGGGGTCTACCTGTTGCCTGCCAGGGTCCCATATGTTTTGGGGCCCTGAGACCTGGGGCCCTGATACCCATTTTTTGGAATGCCCTCATTCTCTACTGCTTGTGGAAGTCCCTGGCTGCAGGGTCTTGCCTCGAATGACCTTGACTGAGTGACAATCTCTGGCCCAATTATATCTTTTCCCACACTTAGTACACAAACCTAGCGCTCTCCTTTGGACAAGGGTGCTGCAGTTCTTTTGCAAGTGACCTGGTTTACCAAAATTATAGCAGAGTTTGAGCTCAGCCATGTCAGGGCACTTCTGCCCTTGTAGAATGGTGGCTGCCAAACCTGCATTACTGAGTGGCCCTCCAAGCTCATGACAAACCTCTAACCAGTCCTGCAATCCTCTGCTCTTTCTGCATGTAATAGCTGCCCTGTATTCCTGCGTAGCCTGTTCATAGGACCAACTGTTCAATTGAAGGCATAGCTGCCTCTGGGTCTCCAAAGTTTCTCCCTGCTGCTACTGTCATTCGAGCCACAAAGTCTGGAGAATGACTCCTGGGCGCCCTGAATGATCTTTGTCAAATGTCTGCTTACCTCTCCCTTCCTAGAGAGTGCCGTCCATGCATTATGGTGGCAGCTGAGATCTGGGAATACACTCCCCATTTTCTCTGAACTGCTAACCTCTCTCCCTGCTCTGTCTCTGATAGACTGTCCTGAACCTGCTCCAGGACCCTCTGCCCGGCCTTAAACCATTTGCTGACATTCCTTGTCTTTTAAGCACGATCTTACCAACTTCCACAACGGCATGGTCCCGGCTTTCAGTTTGCTGTTCTGTTGTTCCCTAACTAGATCTCCTTTCATTTTCACCCAGGAGGCGATAGTTAAGGACCCTGAGCATGCATACCACGGTGCTATGTGATCTATCTCTTTAACAAAGCCCTCTATGGTCTTAGTGACGATCTTCATGCCACACTCTCTCAAGACCGACCTTAAAGCGGTCACCATGGAGTGGGAGGTTGCCATACTGTCTTTTTATCTAACTGTGCCTGACTGCAACTAAGAACCAGTCAGCAATTCCACCGGTGAAAGCAAAACGCACTAAAAGAAAAAGAACAAGCCCTGTGAAAACAATCATAAAGGCCTCTAATGCCAGAGAAAGTTCAAGACCGAACATTCCTTACAGAGTTTACCTCAACCTGCAGTTCTGAATCCGCCCAGTGAACGGAGGGTCCCCTCAACGCCTGGCGATGGTATGGCTTTCCCGGGTTTCAGCACCAAGTGTCCCTAGCTTGTGCCTCACCAGCAAGAACACACTCAGTCAACCAGTTTTCCTCTGCAGCAAAGCTTTATTGCTTCATCAGGAGGAAGACCCTGAACCCCGGCAAATGGTGCTGCTTATATACACCTTGGCATGGCAGTGTCAACACCTGATTTGTTCCTTGCCCATAGCCTCATTGCTATGCCCTGGGATGGGCAGTGACTTGGCACAAATTCACTCCTGCACCGGCGCACATTACTTGTTTACCAGTTAGGCACAGCAGAAGTAGGCGCCAACTTGTAATGGTGATTGCTCACGGCACTTCACATCTCCCTCCAAAAAAAAAATTAAATCACACCCCCCAAAAAATGTACAAGAGGCTAAAAAATGACCCTGAAACACAATTATATTTTTCGCTGTTTCTCTCTTTCTTTCTTGCTTGCTTTGCTTGCTTGCCTGACTGCCTGCTTGCTTGCTTGCTTCCTTGCTTCCTTCCTTCTTCCTTCCTTCCTTCCTTCCTTCCCTTCCTTCCTTCTTTCTTTCTTTCTTTCTTTCTTTTCTTTCTTTCTTTTCATTCTAGAATTTTGGAGACTGGCTTTCTCTGTCTTTCTCTGGCCATCCTGTGTGTCACTCCATAGACCAGACTAGCCTCCCAAGTTAAAATTCCCTTACCAGTTCATCCCTAGGGCTAGATTTTATAGGCAATAGCCATAATTGCCTGGCAACAATAAAACCAAGAAAAAACAAAAATTAAAACCCACAAGTTTTAAATAAATATTCAAGAACACACACACACAAACCAAAATCTTAATGTGCATTAAAATACAAAAAAGAAAATTAATAATAAATGAAAAATATATTCCTGAAGCGTAAATAAAACCCCCAAAACTTAAAACACAGTAAAATTGTTTAAATAACTAGAAAAAAAAAAAAAAAAACAAAAATACAGTAGACAACTGCCATCAACTCGAAAGCACTCTTCAAAAAATCCAGAAATCCAGATGAACTTAAAAACTCTTTCCTTTCTTTTTCTTTCTTTCTTTCTTTCTCTCTTTCTTTCTTTTCTTTCTTTCTTTCTTTCTTTCTTTCTTTCTTCTTCCTTCCTTCCTTCCTTCCTTCCTTCCTACCTTCCTGTTTGTCTGTCTATCTTTCTTTCTGTCTTTCTGTCTGTCTTTCTTTCTTTCCTTCCCTCGTTCCTTACCTTCCTTTTTACCTTCCTTTCTTCCTTCCTTCTTTCCTTCATTTTTCCATCTATCTTTCTATCTTCTTTCTTTTTATTCTTTCTTTCTTTCTTTCTCTTTCTTTCTTTCTTTCTTTCTTTCTGTCTGTCTGTCTGTCTGTCTGTCTGTCTGTCTGTCTGTCTGTCTGTCTTTCTTTCTTTCTTTTCTTTCTTTCTCTCTCTCTTTCTTTTTCTTCCTTCCTTCCTCCATTCCTGCCTTTTCCTTCAATCTATTATTTTTCTATCTATCTATCTATCTATCTTTCTATCTATCTATCTATCTATCTATCTATCTATCTATCTATCTATCTATCTATCTAAATATATATATATTTTAAGGTTTTATATTTGGTATTTAATTGTTTTATGGTTACTGGGAAATTGTGGACCATGCCTTCAATCTCAGCACTTGGGAGGCAGAGGATAGTAGATTTTTGAGTTTGTGGCCAGACTAATCTAAAGAGGGAGCTACAGGACAGGTAGGGATACACAGAGAAACACAGTCATGAAAAACTAAAAAACAAAAAATGAAATATAGTAAAATGAAATAAAATGAGAAAAGAAACAAAGAAAGAAAGAAAGAAATTAAGAAAGAAAGAAAGAAAGAAAGAAGAAAGAAAGAAAGAAAGAAAGAAAGAAAGAAGAAAATTACTTAAAAGACATTTTGGACTTTCTGTTTTATTTTTTTTTCTTAATTTTTAGAATTTTAGTTTTTTTGGTAAAGGGTTTTGTAGGGTTTTTTAAAACAGTATCATATATATATATATATATATATATATATATATTCGTTTTGAGTATTTAAGTGTATTATTAGTGATTTTTTTTCTGATTTTTTTTTAAAAGTTTTTTAGGGTGTTTTAGTGTTTTGTGTTTTATTTCTTTTTTCTTTGGGTTCTATCTTTTATTTTTTGGGGTTTTTGTTTTATTTTTTTAGAGTTTTTGAATATTATTATTTTTTTACTTTTAAGGATTTATTGAAGGAGTTAAGAGTTTTAGAGTAGGCAGGCAGTGGAGGCCCATGCCTTAAATCCAGCACTTTGAGAGGAAAAAATATTGGATTTCTTAGTCCAAGGCCAGCCTGGTTTACAGAGGCAGATCCAATATAGATAGGGATACATATAAAAAACCAGTCTCCAAAATCTGAAAAAAAAAAAGAAAGAAAAAAAGAAAGAAAGAAAGAAAGAAAGACAGAAAGAAAGAAAGAAAGAAAGAAAGAAAGAAAGAAAGAAAGAAAGAAGAGAAGAATAGGGAGGGAGGGGGTAGGGAGGGAGGGAAGGAAGGAAGGGAAAGAAAGAAAGAAGGAAAGAAGAAAGAATGAAAGGAAGAAAGAACGAACGAACGAAAGAAAGAAGAGAAAGAAAGAAAGAAAGAAAGAAAAGAAGAAAGAAAGAAAGAAATAGGGAGGGAGGGGGGTAGGGAGGGAGGGAAGGAAGGAAGGAAAGAAAGAAAGAAAGGAAAGAAGAGAAAGAATGAAAGGAAGAAAGAACGAACGAACGAACGAACGAAAGAAAGAAAGAAAGAAAGAAAGAAAGAAAGAAAAGAAAGAAAGAAAGAAAGAAAAGAGAATATTACTTAAAGGACATTATGGCCTTTTTTTTTTTTTTTAGAATTTTAGTTTTTTTGTAAAGGGTTCTGGAGGGATTTTTATATCAGTATCTTATTTTTTTTTTTTTTTGGTTTTGAGTATTGTAGTGTATTATTAGTGTTTTTTCTGATTTTTTTAAAAAGTATTTTAGGGTGTTTTAGTGTTTTGGTTTTTTTTGGGGGGGTTCTATCTTTTATTTTTAGGGTTTTTTGAGTTTTTAAATATTATTATATTTTTACTTTTAAGGTTTTATTGAAGGAGTTAAGAGTTTTAGGGTTGCTAGTCAGTGGTGGCCCATGCCTTAATTCCCAACACTTTGAGAGGAAGAAGTATTGGATTTCTTATTTCAAGGCCAGCCTGGTTTACAGAGGCAGGTCCAATATAGGTAGGGTAACACATAGACACCCAGTCTCCAAAATCTGAAAAAAAAAATTAAGAAAAAAAGAGAGAAAGAAAGAAAGAACGTAAGAAAGAAAGAAAGAAGAAAGGAAGGAAGGAAGGAAGGAAGGAAGGAAAGAAAGAAAGAACGAAAGAAAGAGAGAAAGAAAGAAAGAAAGAAGGAAGGAAGGAAGGAAGGAAGAAGGAAAGAAAGAAAGAAAAGAGAAAATTACTTAATGTATATTTTGACCTTTCTGGGTGTTTTTTTTTGTTGTTGTGGTTTGTATTTTTGTTTTCTGTTTTAATGTTTTATTGGTTTTGTTTTGTTTGTTTGTTTGTTTGTTTGTTTTGTCTTTAGAGTTTTCCTTTAGTGTTTTACATTTTTTTTTAAATATTAAGTTTTTATTTTGGGGGATAAACAGAAATCCAATCATAAGAAGCTCAAAAAATAAATAAGTATATAAATAAATAGATGATAGATAGATAGATAGATAGATAGATAGATAGATAGATGATAGATAGATATATAGATAGATAGATAGATAGATAAAGAAAGAAAGAGAGAAAGAAAGAAAGAAAGAAAGAAAGAAAGAAAGAAAGAAAGAAAGAAAGAAAGAAAGGAAGGAAGGAAGGAAGGAAGGAAGGAAGGAAGGAAGGAAGGAAGAAGGAAGGAAGGAAGGAAGGAAGGAAGGAAGGAAAGAAAGAAAGAAAGAAAGAAAGAAAGAAAGAAAGAGAGAGAGAGAGAGAAGAGAGAGAGAGAGAGAGAGAGAGAGAGAAAGAAAGAAAGAAAGAAAGAAAGAAAGAAAGAAAGAAAGAAAGAAAGAAAGAAAGAAAGAAAGAAAGAAAGAAAGAAAGAAAAAGAAAGGAAGAAAGAAAGAAAGAAAGAAAGAAAGAAAGAAAGAAAGAAAAGAAAGAAAGAAAGAAAGAAAGAAAGAAAACAGAAAATTAATTAATGGACATTTTTGCCTTTTTTGTTTGTTTGTTTGTTTTTTTATTTTTTAGAATTTTAGTGTTTTTTGAAAAGGGTTTCGTAGGTTTTTTTATAAGAGTATCTTATAGAGTGTTTTTTTTTTTGGTTTTTTCGTATTTTGGTGTATTTTTAGTGTTTTTTATGATTTATTTATAAGGTTTTTAGGGTGTTTTAGGGTTTTGATTTTTTTTCAATTTTTTTTAGTGTTCTATCTTTTATTTTTAGGGATTTTTGTTTTGTTTTTATAGACTTTTTGATTATTAATATTATTTTAATTTTAAGGTTTTATTGTTGGAGTTAAGTGTTTTTGTGTTGCCAGGCAGTGGTGGCCCATGCCTTAAATCCCAGAACTTGAGAGGAAGAAGTACTAGATTTCTTAGTTCAAGGCCAGCATGGTTTATAGAGGCAGGTCCAGTATAGGTAGGGATCCACCGAGAATCCTAGTTACCAAAATTTCAAAAAAAGAAAAAAAATGTATGAAAGAAAGAAAGAAAGAAAGGAAGGAAGGAACGAAGGAAGGAAGGAAGGAAGGAAGGAAAGAAAGAAGGAAGCAAATTAATTTATTCATATTTTGGGCTTCCTGTGTAATTTTTTTTTAAGAAATTTAGGGTTTTTTTAAAGGGTATTCTGGATTTTTTGGAGATTGTTTTAGAGGTTATTTTGGATTTCTGGGTTTTAGTGTATGTTTAGTGCTTTTTAAAAAATATTTTAGAGTGTTTTGTTTGTTTGTTTGTTTTTGGCTTTAGGGTTTTCTTTAGGGTTTTAGTATTTTTTTGAGTGTTTGTGTGAATGTGTGTTGGAGTGTGTTAAGGTCGAAGGCAGCATGGTCTGCAGAGTGAGTTCGAGGACAGCCAGAAGTAAACAGAGAAACTCAGTTTCCAAAAACTTGAAAAAAAAAAGAAGAAAAAAAAAGAAATAAAAATAAGAACGACAGAAAGAAGAAAGAAAGAAAGAAAGAAAGAAAGAAAGAAAGAAAGAAAGAAAGAAAGAAAGAAAGAAAGAAAGAAAGAAAAAAGAAAGAAACAAAGAAACAAAGAAACAAAGAAACAAAGAAAGAAAAAGAAAACAGATTTAGTGAAATTTATGGCTTTGTGTATTTTTGTAGAAATGTAGGGTCTTTTAAAGGGTTAATAGGCGGTTAAGAAGACTATTGTAGAGTTTTATTGTTTTTTTATTGTTGCTTTTTTTTTGTTTCCTAGGTTGTCGGGTTTTTTTCTTTGTTTGTGTTTTGGCTGTAGGGTTTCGTTTAGTGTTTTCCTTCATTTATTTATTATTATCATTATTATTATTATTATTATTATTATTATTATTATTATTATTTATTGTATTTTTGAAGAACAATTAACTTTTTATTTTGGATTTGCCAGTCAGTGTTGGTCCATGCCTTTATTCCCAGCCCTTTGGAGGCAGAGGCAGGTGGATTTGTAATTTCTAGGCAAGCCTGATCTACAGAGTGATTTCCAGTATAGCCAGGGTTATACAGAGAAACACAGTTTCCAATAACAAAATAAATCAAACCAAAAAAATAGGTTAATGGTCATTTTCGGATTGATATATATATATAAGTGTTTAATAGAGACACAGGCTCCACTATGTTAATAACAGCATCATTTATAATAGACAAAATCTGGAAATAACCCAGATGTCCCTCAAGAGAGGAATGGAAAATTTGGTACATTTACCCATTGGAGTACTACTCAGCAATTAAAAACAATGAATTTATAAAATTATTAGGCAAATAGATGAGATACATCATCCTGAGTGAGGTAACCCAATCACAAAAGAGCACACATGATATGTACTCACTGATAAGTGGATATTAACCCAGAAACTTAAAATACCCAAGATATAATTTGTACAACACATGAGATTAAAGAAGAAGGAAGACCAAAGTGTGGATAATTTGTTCCTTCCTAGAAGGGGAAAAAATACCCATAGAAGGAGTTACAGAGACAAAGTTCAGAGCAGAGACAGAAGGAAGGACCATCCATAGACTGCCCCACTCAGCGATCCATCCATTAAACAACCACCAAACCCAGATACTATTGCATATGCCAGCAAGATTTTGCTCAAAGGAGCCTGATAAAGCTGTCTCCTGTGAGGATCTGCCAGTGTCTGGCAAATACAGAAGTGGATACTCCCAGTCATCTATTGAATGGTACATAGGGCCCTTAATAAAGGAACTAGAGAAAGTACCCAAGGAGCTAAGGGGAAGTGCAACCCTATAAGAGGAACAACAATATGAACTAACCATTATCCCTGCCCCCCCCCAAAGCTTGTGTCTCTCCTTGCATATGTAGCAGTGCATGATCTAGTAGGCCATCAATGGGTGGAGATGCCCTTGGTCTTGGGAAGATTATATGCCACAGTACAGGAAGAATACCAGGGCCTGAAGCAAGAGTGGGTGGGTTGGGGAGCAGGGCATGGGGAGGGTACAGGGGAAAGTCAGGATAGCATTTGGAAGATAAATAAAGAAAATACCTAATAAAAAAGAAAAATAACAATAACATCAACAACAACAACAAAATTCTGTTTTCAGACCTCCATTTTTTATGATTCAGGAGCCTTAAATCACATGAAGGTGGGTGGAGAGTTCGTAGGGGAATGGATGTAGTCCTGGGCTCTCATGCTTTTGAGTGAAACTTGGCTTTGTGCAGGGGTGTCAGAGATCAGGGAAGATGGGTGGTGTAAGGGAAGTTTTCCTCTATGTGTCTGGAGTCTGATGAATGTGCAGAAGAAGTTTTTAAAATTTATGTTGTTTCTTTTCCCATTTTTCAGTGGTATCCTTTTTTTTTTTTTACCATTCCAACACCTTTTAAATTGTATTTTCTTGTCTGTCTTCAAGTGAGTAATTTTTTCCTCTCTAAGGTCTTCTACCTGTTAGCCTGTGGTCTTCTGTATATCTTAAAGGTGTTAATTTATCCTTATTAAAGGTATTTGTCATCCTCTTGAGATGCAATTTTAGCTCAAACTCTTGTTCTTCATGTGTGTTTAAATGGGTAGGAAAACTGGGTTCTGATAATGTCAAATTACATTGGCCTCAGTTGGTTATGTCCTTTTATTTTTCTTTCACCATCTGGTCATTTCTTTTGTTAACTTGTCTGGGTATCTGGGACTGGATCAGTACTCTTTGGATACAAATAGTGTAGTGTGACCTGGATTCCAGAAGGCCTCTTGGGATTCAGGAAGTGCTGTATCTGGTTAGAACATGCCTTCAATGTTTTTGTTTGGTGCAACAAAACTGAACTGGTACTGGTATAGCTACAGACAAGTAGAGCAATGAAATAGAACTGAAGACCTGGAATTTAACCAACACACCTATGATCACTTCATCTTTGACAAGGGAGTTAAAACCATCCAGTTGAAAAAAAAATTTTTTAACAAATGCTGCTGCCACAGCTGGTGATTATCATGCAGAAGAATACGAATTGATCCATTTTATCTCACTGTACTAAGGTCAAATCTAAGTGGATTAAGGAACTCCACATAAAACCAGAGACACTGAAACTTATAGGGGTGACCTTGGGGGAAAGCCTCGAATATGGGCATGAAGGGGGAAATCCTGAATAGAACAGCAATGGCTTGTGCTGTAAGATCGAAAATCGACAAATGGGACCTCATAAAATTGTAAAGCTTCTGTAAGGCAAAAGACACAATCAATTAGACAAAAATTCCACCAACAGATTGGGAAAGGATATTTACTAAATCATATAGGGGACTCATATCCAATATATATATAAAGAACTCAATAAGGTGGACACCAGAAAATCAAATAGCCCCATTAAAATTGGGGCTCAGAGCTAAACAAAGAATTTTCAACTAAGGAATAACAAATGGCTAAGAAGCACCTGAAAAAATGCTCAGGATGCTTAATCATCAGTAAAATGCAAACCAAAACAATCTTGAGGTTCTACCTCACAGCAGTCAGAATGACTAAGATCAAAAATTCAGGTGACAGCAGATGCTAGCAAGGATTTGGAGAAAGAGGAACACTCCTCAATTGTTGGTGGAATTTGAGCTCATACAACCACTTTGGAAATCAATCTGGTGTTTCCTCAAAAAATTGGATATATTAATAAATGAGGATCTCGCAATACCTCTCCTGGGCAAATATCCAGAAGATACTCCAACCAGTAAGGAGGACACATGCTCTACTATGTTCATTGCAGTGTTATTTACAATAGCCCGAAGCTGAAAAGAACCCAGATGCTTCCCAAGAGAGGAATGGATACAGAAAACGTAGTACATTTACACAATGAAGTATTACTCACCTATTAAAAAGAATGAATGTATGAAGTTCCTGGGTAAATGGATGGACCTGGAGGGCATCATCCTGAGTGAGGTAAATCAATTACAAAAGAACTCACATGATATGTACTCACTGGATATTAAGTGAATATTAGCCCATAAATTTAGAATCCCCAAGATATAAGATACAATTTGCTAAACATATGAAGCTTGGGAAGAAGGAAGACCAAGGTGTGGATACTTTGCCTCTTCTTGGAATTGGGTGCAAGGCACCAATGGAAGTA
This sequence comes from Mus caroli, assembly GCF_978045245.1. Taxonomy (NCBI): domain Eukaryota; kingdom Metazoa; phylum Chordata; class Mammalia; order Rodentia; family Muridae; genus Mus; species Mus caroli. The sequence goes on along the minus strand of NW_028227312.1, from coordinate 781,557 downwards.
GCTACAAAGTTAGAGTATGGAGCTGAGACAAAAGGATGGACCATCTAGAGAATGTCATACCCGGGAATCCATCCCATAATCAGCCTCAAAACGCTGACACCATTGCATACACTAGCAAGATTTTGCTGAAACGACCCTGATATAGCTGTCCTTTGTGAGACTATGCCAGGGCCTGGCAAACACAGAAGTGGATGCTCACAGTCAGCTATTGGATGTTTCACAGGGTCCCCAATGGAGGAGCTGGAGGAAGTACCCAGTGAGCTTGGGGCATCTGCAATCCTTTAGGTGGTACAAAAGTATGAACTAAACAGTACTCACCCAGAGTTCATGTCACTAGCTGCATATGTATCAGAAGATGGCCTGGTTGAAAGAGAGGCCCATTGGGCATGCAGACCTTATATGCCTCAGTACAGAGGAACGCCAGGGCCAAGATGTAGGAGTGGGTGGGTGGGTGTATAGGTGTGGGAGGGTGTGGGGGATTTTTGGGATAGCATTGGAAATGTAAATGAAATAAATACATAATAATAATCAAAATGTCAATCTAAGAGTACATAAGGAGGGACCCATGGCTACAGCCACATATGAAGCAGAGGATGGTCTAGTTGGACACCAATGAGAGGCTCCTGGTCCTGAGAAGGCTCCATTCCCCAGGGTAGGGGAATGCCAGGACAGGGAAGTATGATTGGTTGTGTTGGTGAGTAGAGAGAGGATGGATGGGATAGGGGGTATTTGGAGGGTAAACCAGGAAAGAGGATAACATTTGAAATTTATTTAAAGAAAATATCTAATAAAGTAAACTAAACTAAAATAAAATAAAATAAGTAAAATAAAGTAAAATAAAATAAAATAAAACTGGGGAACAATAACTTAATAGAAGAAAAAAAAATTAAAGAAATTAAAGCACACAGAGGAATGCAGAAGAGCACTGCTCCCAAAGACAGCCCTGTCCTTATGATACTATAGCACATTGTTACACAAAATGGATTTGATCATGTCCTCAGATAGGGCATTTGACTATATTATGTAGGTTATCCCTATATCATCAGAAGTAACAAACGGAAGCAAGAAGAGCAGAGTCAGAAGCAGATCTTAGACTGATGCCAAGGACAGGCTGGGAGGCACAGCATGCTTTTGGTCTTCAAGGTTCCAGAGTGTTGTTCTCCACCTCCCTGATACTGCAGTTCCTACAAATATATATTTTCTTATGCTGTGGGGTGTCCCAACAATAAAATTATTTTTTTTTACTACTTCATAACTGTATTTTCCTACTGTTAGGATTCGTGACATAATTATCTGACATACAGATAGTCTTAGACAACTCCCGTGAAAGTGTCACAAGGACTTGCAACCTATAGGTTGCCAACAACAGTTCCACGCATGAGTAAAACTAGCTAACCCCTTGAGTTTTACACTTTCTGCCTTCTGGAATTGTCATAGAATAGATATGCTCTCTTTTAGTTGTCTAAGGATGTGATCATTTGTAACACTAACTGGAAACACACATACCAAAGTGGATAAGGGAGTCCAATTTTCCTGTCCTGCAATCTTGGCAGGTCTTAGAGTCAGCTCTAATCAAATGGAAGTGAAAGGATGGTGGATGATTTCCTACTCAAAGTCTTTGGAGACAACAGGGAGTCTGTTTGTTTTCATGGAGAATAGGGGAGGATTTGTACTCCATTATAAAGATCCTTACATTTCCTAATTTTATGCCTGCTGGCCTATTGGAGTGTACTTTGTACTTTTGTTTGCTACATGTTGTGTTCTGTGTTCATGATTATTAACTCTAGGGTTCTTACCATACTTTCAAAATGAAACTCTTCCGAGTTTGAAAACCTTTCATATTTGTCCTTTGTATACAATATGATTCTTTAAAAAAAATCAGTTTATAGGTCTTTTGTACCAACATCTAGCTTTTGGGAAAATACTTTTTATTGAAAATACATCTTTTCATTCAATTCAGAGATAAGTAAATAACATTTTCTAAACTGTTGTAAAGGGGCCCTAGGGACTTAAGGAGATTTGTCCACTTCCTCTCCATAAAGGTGAACAAGGCGTCATCAGCTCACCCTGTGTGCAAAAGTCCATTATTGTTAAAAATTGCCAATTTTGAAGTCTTTAGCAAACTAAAGAACCCCTTAATAATACCTTAAATTCTGGAGAAACAAAAAAGTGGTGGGTTGTGCTGGTTCACTTACAGGTAGAAAGAAGGGCTAAAAATATTACATCTTCCCCACCAGAAATTTCTGTTGGAGGGCTCCTTTAAAAAAAAGTAAAAATAACAAATACTTAAGAAAATTTTAGAAACGTGATCACAAAGCACAGATATGTTGAAAATATTAAAAGATTTTTCCCGAGGCCCCTGTGTCTCCCCTTCATATTTCCAGGAGGAAACCTCCACCAGAGACTTAGAAAGGCTGAATCTGACCTTTTGTTGACCCCACTAGCTCAGTTCCCTTCAGTGGACATTCACAAGGTCATTTTAGCTGTAGAAGGCACATGTGAAATGAGTGATTCCTGAAGGTATGCAGGCTCACTTTTTGCTTCAAAAGGCAAGAGAACCTGAGGAAGCCACATAGAACTCAGTCCAAGCCCACACAGTCACCTACAAGTAAGTGCAAAGCAGAGATCGGGATGGTTGATGGCAGGGAGAGGGACTTCTTTCTATCCTCAGGTGGTAGATTTTTATCAGGAGAGAATCAGTGATATTTACTGCTGTACCCCAGTCTCTGAGCAGGCTCAGATTCAGCACAGGAAAGCTGTTAAGTCTGTGTGACTATTGGGCCAGACCCTTCTTAGCTCCAAGACCCTTTACTGATGGCAAAGAGGAGATATTTCTGGAGCACTCTTCAAAACCTAATTACTTAATAACTTTGCCTCGGGGTAAGCTGAGGCCAGCCAGTATATGGCCGATCTGAGGAGCTCTGATGTTCCAGAGCAGAAGGTGACACAAGGGATCAGTCAGGTCTAGGAAGAAAGGAACTAGTTTTTAGCGCCCCACCTCCCACTCCCAGTAGCATCAGTTCCTGAGGTGCCTGAGACAGGAGAGTCCCTGTTAGACCTGAAGTTGGGAAGAAGGCCACGAAGCTGACTGTTCCTGCATCATCATTATCTTTTCTGAGGACTGAGTGGCTACTGGATGTTTGACAACAGGAGATGAGGTTGCTTCTGGGAATTAGGAAGGAGACAGTGTCTGGCGGGTGATGTGTGGAGTGGAGTTTAGCATGTGGGGTTGTTTATTACTCAGAGAAGGGGCCTTGCAAGCAGACAGACAGTACTGTGGCATTAAGGATAAAGCAAACTTTGACCTCAATGGAGCCTGTGACTTTACTAACTTTAGGATGCAAACTGCACGGTTTGGTAAGTTGAGGTCGCCTGGTAGCCAGATGTTCCCTCGTAGGAAATCCTTACAGGCTGACCTCTCTCTCTGGAACCCATCATAACAAGGAAAGAACAAACTGTCTTAGGTAAAGTTGTACAGGGATGACCACCAGCACAAGGCTTGCCCTTGTCAGTATGGACACACAAGAGAACTAAAATGAAAGCAAATGGCTTGATTGGGAAAACGGAGGGGGCATGACATGGGTGCGAGGTAGCCAAGCTGACTAACCTCATATGGATGGGCCAGTTTCTTGGTGACTGTGTTTCAGGTTGCCTCAGATCCTAGGCGGGAAGGATCTGGATTGTTCCCTCTTAACAATCTTATGATTTATATTTCTGTACAGTTCTTTTTTTTTTTTCGTATTTTCATTGGTTATTGGTAATTTCATGTCATGAACCCCAAGCAAAGTCTCTTCCTAGTACTCCTAGGTCTGCCCCGACCCATCGCCCTACCCCCTCCAAAAAAAAAAAAAAAAAAAGATAAAAAAATACAAGTCCAGTTTGCGTTGCTTGTGCAGTTTCACACTGGAGCATGGTCAAACTCTCAGTGGCCAGACCAAAGGACTCAGTTCCATCCAATTTAATGAAAATTTTATTTGTTTATAGATGCATAAAACTCCATAGTTTATACATTTGGTGTGCATGTATAAATAGTGAAGAAAATTCACTGGTGTGCCTATTTCATATGGTAGTTCTAACAGCTTTAATTTTAATATTATTACCTTTTACTTACTTTTTAAAGTATTTAACTTCCAAAGAGCAATTTCTATAGCTAATGTGCTAGTTTGGTTTCCTTTGGTTGTCTTTTTCCCTTTCTTCCTTTCATCCTTGAGGCAGGGTTTCTCCTAGAAGTACTGGCTGTCCAGAACTTTCTCTTCAGGATAGGCTGTCATGGAACTCACAGAGAGTTAAAGACCTCTACTTCCCTAGTAGGAGGTTAAAGGCATGCATCACCACAGCCCAGAAGTAGTTAGGTTTTCATCCAGCAATATATAATGTTTTTCCCCAATTACTCACCAGTACTTATTGCTATGTTCTGACTTCTGTTAGATCTCAATTTAGCTTTAATTTGTCTCCCTCTGATAGCTAAAGATGTTGAATGTTTTTCATGTATTTATTGGTGACTTGTATGTGCTGTTTTGAGTATTATCTATTAACTCATTAACCTATCCAGTAATGAGATAATTGTCCTTAAGTTTTGAGGTTCTTATACATTTGTCCAGATTAATATTTTTACAAATGTGGTTGGCAAAGTTATTGTTTTTATTTTTTAACTTTTTCCTGTTCTGTAGACTCCCTCTTCATTCTCCTTTGACACTTGTTTCCTTTGGAGACTGGAATTTGTTAATGTCATGTAATGACATTTGTCAATTCTTGTACTATTTTTTGAGCTCTATGCTTCTTGCGCGCGTCCGACTCGACCAGCAAGAACGAAGCTGCAACAGGATCCTTCTGCACGCGTTTATTGGGAGAGCTTGATTGCAGAGGCGAAAAGACCCTTAGCCCAGCCCTGGTGCTGCTTTATATAGGCCTAGGAGAGGCGTGTCTCACACCCAGATTGTGTTGTGTTTGGTTGATACTTACAACCTCATTTGCATTCTTACATCTGATTGGTTACTTTCTCTCTTATCTGATTGGTTACTTTCTCTCTCTTCTGATTGGTTACTTTCTCTCTCTTCTGATTGGTTACTTTCTCTCTTATCTGATTGGTTACTTTCTCTCTCTTCTGATTGGTCAATTTCTCTCTCTTCTGATTGGTCAATTTTGGTCAATTCTCAAAACCTCATCTTGGCAAAAAACTTTCCTGCCTATGTATGCGTGGTGGCCAGCAGAAGCCTGTGCCACTTTGCAACGGCACATGTGGCTTCCCACATCTCCCCCTTTCTGTTTTAATAAAATGAGGCTGGACTAGGCCTGTGCAATTATGTCCATCTGCTGTGGCTCCTGTTTTAGGTCATTCCTCCAATGTCACAGTCTTTTCCCGTCGTAGGGTAACCCTATCGCCACCGGGCCCCGTGCCTTAGGTTGGCCTGTGCATGAGGAAAGTTGCCCGTCTCTGGATACCCCAGAGCTGTGTGACAGTAACTGCTAAATGACCTAGGGCGAACTCTGCAAAAGAGGCCAGCCAAAAAATGAATTAGTGGGGAAATCATGATCACCCTGTCGTATGCATCAATGTGCAAGGGCTGATCAATGATTGTTGAGTCTCTCTCATGTGCAAGAGCAGAGAACTCAGATGCCGACTAATTCTTGAGCATAGATAACCAAACTTTGGGGGAGGCGCCGTTTTCAATAGCCAATAGTGCCTGAGTTATAATTACCTTGTCACGTTTTTGTTGTGTTCTAAATTTGCATACCAACCAGAGCATGAGCGCCAGTCCACAGCATATGGCAGCACCAAACAAAATCACTCCCACCCATTCCTTAAAGTAAGAGAAAGCAGAGGAAAGCCAAGAGGTAAAGTCTCCAAAGGTCACAGGTTCCACTCTGGTTCCATTAAGGTTCAGGATCTGTATCTGCAGCCTCTTCTGCAGCCTATCCAGCTCCTGCGACCAGTTTCCCTTCAGATAATTCGATAGGTCTGTACTTTTAATAAAAGAATTATTAATATACCTATTGGGAGTAATGCATACATGCGGAGTGGATGCCACACAACTCATTTGAATGACATCCATCATCTGTTCCATGTTATGCTGTAAAATATCCACTCTCTGATTCACTAACATTAATCCTGAGGCGAGATGAGAATCCACCCTTTGCAGAGTGAGCAATGCCTCAGACGTTTTTTCTGCTATCTGACTTATGGTATCAGCACTATTAACTTGATTGGCCATAGCAATTCCTGCGGTAACCGCTGATGCTGCAGACACTACAATGGCAGTGACAATGGCAGCTGTGATTCCAAAATCTCTCTTCTGTCTAATTAGATTCATTATTGGGAACTTCTCTGGATCTGCCTCAACAGGTACAGGGACCAAGATTGGTAGCTGTACCACTAAGGCTAAGGATTTGGTTCCATTCCAGCATTGCGTCAAAAAACAAGTGATATTTGTACAATCTAACCATTCTGTATCATTTTGAAATTCAGCCAATATAAAGAAAAATGGAGGACTAACACAAACTTCTACTGGAGAGGAAGTCATATTTCTGATAACTCTATTAGTTGTCACATTATCTAAATGAGCAGAGGTATTGGAAAGTGTGGCAGAAACATTCAGTATCTCATGAAAGGTGCCAGTCAGCAGTGCAAAGGCTGACAGACTGGTACTAGCACCTGCCTCATTACTTAAAATCCATTGGTAATATGGCCAAATATTTTCTTTTCCTGTAGCATCTTCCTTATCATTCATTACAGAAAAATCTAAAGGAGGTGACAAAGCAAAACCCTTTGCTATTTCTTTTCGAGGAAAAATTTTTGATTGACAAGGTGAAAAAACTATAGGAAATGTGAGGTCCGGATGACACCAGGGCATGCTGCGTTTGGCAGTAGCATTGCCAACAGGCCATCGTGATCTTTTGGGAATAGTCACCTTTCCCTTTATCATAATAGTGGTGATGTTTATAGGTGAAGTTATATTATTTCCAACATCACCTGAGCCTAATTGCTCTCCTTGGACGACTTGCGTTAAAGCATTAAGTAACACTTCAGAGCTCACTTTATTTTGGATAATGGGGTCTGCCCAATTAGAGATAACCTTTTTCTTTAAAAATATACAGGGTGTAAAAGGTCTATCCACATCATGCACAAAGCATAGTGCATAATTTAAATGAAAACTCATACTATTATACACCCGTGGCTCTTGAGGAGTTTGTCGTGCACAAGGCGCATCCAGAAAACATTCTGTTGCATAAAACAAAGGCAAGGTGGAAGAATTGGAATGTACCGGTAAAGGTACTGGCCATGATCTTACTATGGCCCACAAAGGTATACTTATCCCGGTCTCAATCATCAGGAGCAGGAATAGCAGGATCATCTTGGGATTCATCTTGCTCTTTTACGGTCCTTGTCAGTCGCGTCGGGACCCAAAGTGGATTTTCTTCACCCTGTGGAAAAACACAAATAGCTCCCCGGGATCTGATTAAGATAGGATCCGGGCCATACCATTTATTATCAAGGACATTTTTCCATTTGACCATTTCATTGGGCGATTGAGGCCATTGTCCGTGCCTTTCGGCTGGTGATCTTCCAGCATCATCCAATTTTAAAAAATTAAGAGTAAATATTGTAAGGGATAGAGCCATCTTTGGCGTCATAGCCTCTATTCCCCCTTTCTGTTTTTGCAAATATTGTTTCAAAGTACGATGAGCTCTCTCAATGATGCCTTGGCCCTGTGGATTATAGGGCAGTCCAGTAATATGTTTCACTTGCATTTGTTTGCAAAATTGGCTAAATTTAGAAGAAGTATATGCAGGACCATTATCTGTCTTTAGCACTAGGGGCTTACCCCATGCAGCCCAAGCCTCTAAGCAGTGAGATATGACATGAACTGCTTTTTCCCCTGACAAGGGAGAGGCATGTAGGACACCAGAACTGGTATCGATGGACACATGTACATATTGTAATTTCCCAAAAGCTGGGATATGCGTGACGTCCATTTGCCAAACATCTAGGGGTTGCACTCCGCGAGGATTAACGCCCACGGAAGGTGCACTAATGAATTCTACACACCTACCACACTGGAGGACAATATCTCGAGCTTCTGTTCGTGTGAGCTTAAACTTTTGTCGTAATGTAGAAGCAGGGACATGATAAAGTTGATGAAAATTTTTTGCACTTTCTATAGAATTTTGTGATAGGAAAACCGTATCTCTGGTGGCTGAATCAGCAATTGCATTATCCTTAACCATAGGTCCAGGTAATGATGTATGTGCTCTAATATGTTGAATATAAAAGGGATGCTCACGCATCAAAATACAATTTTGTATTTTCCTCAAAGTTTCAGTTACTGGACTAGACTGCTTAAAATTTCCAACAGTCTCTAACATTAGTACAGCATTAACCACATAAACAGAATCAGAGATAATATTTATGGGCATAAGAAATCTTTTAAAGACTTCTAAAACCACCAAACATTCTACCAATTGAGGGGCTCCTGGTGTAAATTGCAACCTTACAGCCTTTTCATTAATCACATAACTTCCAATCCCTGTTTTGGATCCATCTGTATAAATATCAATGGCTCCCTTTATAGGAGTGTTAGCCGTTACCTTTGGAAGTATCACTGGATGTAATAACAGAAAATGTAATAAAGGATGTTTAGGATAATGATTATCAATTAAACCAGAATAACTGCATCTAAGAATAGCCCATTCATCTATAGTCGCACACAACGTCTGCATTTGTGCAGCAGTATAGGGGACAATTATGCTATGTGGCATTTTTCCAAAGTGAGTAATTGAACTTTTTATACCTTTATGGGCCATATTTGCCACCATGGTGGGATAATGCTCTATAGTCTTATTAGGGGATATATGTGGATGTATCCATACTAAAGGACCATCTTGCCATAATACAGCAGTTGGCAAGTTTATGGTTCGTAATATGCATAGGCAAAAAGGTTTTTGCTCATTTATACGATTTAGCTGTGCTGTTTGGATTGCTTCTTCTACCTTCCTAAGAACATCAGAAGCCTCAGGTGTTAATTGTCTCAATGAGGTAATATGTGATTCACCTTCTAAAATTTGAAATAGAGGTTTTAATTCCGAAGTAGGGATCCTTAAATAAGGTCGAATCCAATTTATATCTCCTAATAATTTTTGAAAATCATTTAATGTCTTTAGATGATCTTTTCTTATACTAATCTTTTGTGGGGTAACACACTGTAAAGTAATAGTGGTTCCTAAAAATTGACTAACATTAGACTGCTGTACCTGTTCTGGTGCAATAATCAAGCCATTATTTTTTAAAGTTTCATTAAGAAAGCCATAAGCTCGCTGTATACTTTCTTCTTCAGGTCCACAAATCACAATGTCGTCCATATAAGGACAAATTTTTAAGGAGGGGAAACCATCTCTGACTGGTTGTAAAGCTTTTCCTACATATATTTGACATATGGTAGGGCTATTTGCCATTCCTTGGGGTAACACTCGCCACTGATACCTTTTATCAGGCTCCATATGATTAACAGAAGGTAGGGTAAATGCAAATCTAGGTTTATCTTTCTCGTTTAACGGAATGGAAAAGAAACAATCCTTAATATCTACTACTATAATTTTCCAATCCTTAGGTAGAGCTGAAAGTAGGGGGAGTCCTCTTTGTACAGGACCCATAACTTGCATTTGTGCATTAATGGCTCTGAGGTCATGTAACAATCTCCATTTACCTGACTTTTTCTTTACAACAAAAATAGGGGTGTTCCAGGGTGATTGTGTGGGTTCTACATGTCCCAAGTCTAATTGTACTTGTACTAATTCTTTAGCTGCTTTTAATTTCTCAGAGGATAAAGACCACTGAGGCACCCACACCGTGTCCTCTGTACACCACAGAATGGGCAAAGGCTCCTCAGCGGCCCCTAGAAAAAACCCAGCCCTTTCTTATCTGCTTTTACTGTGGCTTTAACTGGTGAAATTCTACCTTGTAAACTTTTTCCTAGACCTAGTCCAGGTATATATCCCATTCCTTTCATCATTTCCTTGCTTTTCTGAGAATAATCATTAGTCAGTATAAAGTTCATGGCTGACATCACATCTCTTCCCCATAAGTTTACAGGTAAAGGGAGTACATAAGGTTGAAAAAGCCCTGTCCTTCCTTCTTTATCTTTCCATTGTAAGGATTTTGCACTTATAGTTGGGGTAGCCTCATATCCTAATCCTTGTAAGCTATGTGATGATTAATTAACAGGCCAAGTAGCAGGCCACCAATTACTAGATATAATGCTTTTATCTGCTCCTGTATCCATTATACCTTGAAAGGTTTTTCCTTCTATTTGTAAAGATGTGTACTCTCTTTTCAAACCTACTCTTTCCATCCTTTGTACACTACTTTTGCATATCACCTGTTTTCTTATGTTGTTTAGAATAACTCTAAACTTGAATTTCCAATTTTAAGATAACTTTCTGTTACAAGCAAAAGGCTGCCTGCCCCTTTAAAAGCTCCATTTGCAATCGGCCCTCAACAGGGCTTTTTCAGCTGTACTTGACTCCCAGCCACCATGCAGCTAACTTGTCAATTTTTGCTGTGCAGACTGAGACTGCTTTTTATTATTTTTCAACATGAAACACAGAACAATCATTCAATCATCCAAACATGAATTGACAAACATATAGACAATTTGGTGCACCAAAAACAGACAATAGACAGCTCAAAGGGACACAGATATCCTAACCAGAGCTAAGAATCTCTCCATAGGAGTCAGAGAGGAAGCAGGACATCTCCCGTTTTCCTTCTGTCCACAGGAGGGCTCTGAAATAGCTTATTTTCATTTTTTCTCTTTCTTCTGGGAATTCTGCACAGTGGCTGCTTCTAATAGTTACTCCTCTTTCCCTGAGAGCTATCATTAAGCCTTTGATGAAGGCTGCCTCTTTAGTCAAAGTCCTCGAGAGGAGGGTAAATTGACTTAATTTTTTGTTCTTCATTTTTTATATTATCCTTTATATCTTTATATTATCCTTTGTATCTTTATATTTTATATTATCCTTTGTATCTTTATTTTTAGCTTTCTTTTTTTATATTTCTTAAGTTACTTATTTTTCTGCGCGCGTCTTCTTTTTCCTTTCTCTCTGTTTCTGATATGCCTTCCTGGTACTCCTACAAAATCGCTGCCCTTCCTTAACAGCTGGTCCCACACAAACCCAGCAACAACTACCAGACCTACTGCGTAAGAAAGCATACCTCTCAGAGACTTACCTTAATTTCTTTATACTTACCGGTACCACCGTTCCTCAGCTGAAGAGTTCTGAATCCGTGCAGTCAAATCCTTCTCAGCAGCCTGTTTTGCAGGAACACTTTATTAACACCGCTCCCCAGCTGAAGAGTTCTGAACCCACGCCGGATCCTTCTCAGCAGCCTGTTTTACGGGAACCTTTATTAACCGCTCCTTCCCTGCGATGCAGTTCTGAATCCTCCCTGTAGCAGGGGGTCTTCGCTCGTGCCTGAAGATGTTTCGTCCCGGGTTCTCGGCACCACTTCTTGCGCACGTCCGACTCGACGCTGCAACAGGATCCTTCTGCACGCGTTTATTGGGAGAGCTTGATTGCAGAGGCGAAAAGACCCTTAGCCCAGCCCTGGTGCTGCTTTATATAGGCCTAGGAGAGGCGTGTCTCACACCCAGATTGTGTTGTGTTTGGTTGATACTTACAACCTCATTTGCATTCTTACATCTGATTGGTTACTTTCTCTCTTATCTGATTGGTTACTTTCTCTCTCTTCTGATTGGTTACTTTCTCTCTCTTCTGATTGGTTACTTTCTCTCTTATCTGATTGGTTACTTTCTCTCTCTTCTGATTGGTCAATTTCTCTCTCTTCTGATTGGTCAATTTTGGTCAATTCTCAAAACCTCATCTTGGCAAAAAACTTTCCTGCCTATGTATGCGTGGTGGCCAGCAGAAGCCTGTGCCACTTTGCAACGGCACATGTGGCTTCCCACACTCTATGTGACTAATTTAAATTCCCTCAGACCTTAGACAGTAAAGAACTAAGCTTACTTCGCTTAACATGACCTCCCTCCCCATCTTGTTTACTAAAATTTTTATTCTTTATTGCTGAATAAACATAAAATAAGTTGCTATTTGGGGTCTTTTCAGAAACTCCTTGCTTGTGCTTAAAGTGGGATATTGTAATTTTATTTTCCTTTAGCAGTTTGGGTTTCAAGTGTCATCTTAAGATCATGGGTCCAGCCAGGCTTGGTGGCTCATGCCTTTAATCCCAGCACTTGGGAGGCAGAGACAGGCAGATTTCTGAGTTCCAGGCCAGCCTGGTCTACAAAGTGAGTTCCAGGCCAGCCAAGGCTACACAGAGAAATCCTTTCTCGAAAAAACAAAAATCAAACAAACAAACAAACAAACAAACAAACAAAAATATGATGGATCCATTTTGAACACTTTTGGACAGAGTGAGGGACACAGTTTTAGTTTTGTTCTTTGACATATAAACACTCAATTTTTTGCCAGCCCCATTTATTTTTCCTCTTTAGTTTGTTTACTTTTCTTTTTGGGGTTTTGGGTTTTGGGGACAGGCTATGTAGTGAAGAATGATCTTGAATCCCTTTTTTTCTTACCTCTACCTCCCAAAGTACTGGGATTATCCACATCAACATTTCTGGTTTTATTACCATTTCTTGAAGACATTTTCTTGTTCATCAATGAATATTTTTAACAGCAATGTGAAAACAAAATGGCTGTAGCTGTGGGTTCACCTCTGCATCCTTTATTTTGTTCATGGATTTTCTTTATTGTGTCAGCATGTGACTGTTACTATAGCTCTTTACTGGATTTGTTGTAGTTGTTGTGGTTGTTTTTTTCTTTGTGGAGACAGGGTTTCTCTGTGTAGCCTTGATTGTCCTGGAAATCACTCTGTAGACCAGGCTGGCCTTGGACTCAGAAATCCATTGGCATCTAACTCCCAAGTGCCAGGATTGAAGACATGCACCACCCCTGCCTATGGTATTAGTGGAAATTTAAACTGAGTATTGTGATCCATCTATGCATTTTCCTTCTGTTTAGGATTGCTTTTGGAAAATCAGAGGTCTTTTGTATTTAAATGTGAATTTTTATTTTTTCTTTTTCTAGTTCTGTGAAGAGTGGCATTGGAATTTTTGATGAGGATTATATTAACCTTGCAGACACATTCTGGCAGAAGTGCCATTTTCACAGTCTTAATCTGCTAATCTAAGATGTGGGAAATGTTCTCATTTTTTTTTAATCAGGTAATTTCCAAAATTACATTTCCAATGCTATCCAAAAAGTCCCCAATACACACCCCCCCAGTCCCCCACCCACCCACCCCCACCCCTTGGCCCTGGCATTCCCCTGTACTGGGGCTTATAAAGTTGGCAAGTCCAATGGGCCTCTCTTTCCAGTGATGGCCTACTAAGCCATCTTTTGATACAAATGCAGCTAGAATCAAGAGCTCTGGGGTACTGGTTAGTTCAAAATAATGATCCACCTATGGGGTTGCAGTTCCCTTTAGCTCTTTGAGTATTTTCTCTAGATCCTCCATTGGGGGCCCTGTGATCCATCCAATAGCTGACTGTGAGCATCCACTTCTGTGTTTGCTAGGCCCCGGCATTGTCTCACAAGAGACAGCTATATCTGGGTCCTTTCAGCAAACTCTTGCTAGTGTATGCAATGGTGTCAGCTTTTGGAAGCTGATTATGGGATGGATCCCTGGATATGGCAGTCTTTAGATGGTCCATCCTTTCTTCACAGCTCCAAACTTTATCTCTGTAACTCTTTCCATGGGTGTTTTGTTCCCAATTCCAAGAAGGGGCACAGTGTCCACACTTTGGTCTTCATTCTTCTTGAGTTTCATGTGTTTAACAAATTGTATCTTATATCTTGGGTATCCTAAGTTTTTGGGTTAATAACCACTTATCAGTGAGTACATATTGTGTGAGTTCCTTTGTGAATATTTTACCTCACAGAGAATGATGCCCTCCAGATCCATCCATTTGCCTAGGAATTTCATAAATTCATTCTTTTTAATAGCTGAGTAGTACTCCATTGTGTAAATGTACCACATTTTCTGTATCCATTCCTCTGTTGAGGGGCATCGGAGTTCTTTCCAGCTTCTGGCTATTATAAATAAGGCTGCTATGAACATAGTGGAGCATGTGTCCTTCTTACCTGTTGGAGCATCTTCTGAATATATGCCCAGGAGAGGTATTGCTGGATCCTCTAGTAGTATTATGTCCAACTTTCTGAGGAACCGCCAAACTGATTTTCAGAGTGGTTGTACAAGCTTGCAATCCCACCAATAATGAAGGAGTGTTCCTCTTTCTCCACATCCTCGCCAGCATCTGCTGTCACCTGAATTTTTGATCTTAGCCATTCTGACTGGTGTGAGGTGGAATCTCAGGGTTGTTTTGATTTTTTGATTTGCATTTCCCCGATGATTAAGGATGTTGAACATTTTTTCTGGTGCTTCTCTGCCATTCGGTATTCCTCAGGTGAGAATTCTTTGTTCATTTCTGAGCCCCATTTTTTAACGGGGTTATTTGATTTTCTGGAGTACACCTTCTTGAGTTCCTTATATATATTGGATATTAGTCCCCTGTCTGATTTAGGATAGGTAAAGATCCTTTCCCAATCTGTTGGTGACCTTTTTGTCTTATTGACGGTGTCTTTTGACTTGCAGAAGCTTTGCAATTTTATGAGGTCCCATTTATCGATTCTCGATCTTACAGCGCAAGCCTTTGCTGTTCTATTCAGGAATTTTCCCCCTGTACCCATATCTTCGGGGCTTTTCCCTACTTTCTCCTCTATAAGTTTCAGTTCTCTGGTTTTATGTGGAGTTCCTTAATCCACTTAGATTTGACCTTGGTACAAGGAGATAGGAATGGATCAATTGGCATTCTTCTACATGATAACCGCCAGTTGTGCCAGCACCATTTGTTGAAAATGCTGTCTTTTTTCCACTGGATGGTTTTTGCTCCCTGGTCAAAGATCAAGTAACCATAGGTATGTGGGATGATCTCAGGTTCTTCAATTCTGTTTCATTAGTCTACTTGTCTGTCGTTATACCAGTACCATGCAGTTTTTATCACAATTGCTCTGTAGTACAGCTTTAGGTCAGGCATTGTGATTCCTCCAGAGGTTCTTTTATCCTTGAGAAGAGTTTTTGCTATCCTAGGTTTTTTTTTGTTCCAGATGAATTTGCAGATTGCCCTTTCCAATTCGTTGAAGAATTGAGTTGGAATTTTGATGGGGATTGCATTGAATCTGAAGATTGCTTTTGGCAAGATAGCCATTTTTACAATGTTGATCCTGCCAATCCATGAGCATGGGAGGTCTTTCCATCTTCTGAGATCTTCTTTAATTTCTTTCTTCAGATACTTGAAGTTCTTGTCATACAGATCTTTCACTTCCTTAGTTAGAGTCACGCCAAGGTATTTTATATTGTTTGTGACTATTGAGATGGGTATTGTTTCCCTAATTTCCTTCTCTGCTTGTTTATCCTTTGTGTACAGAAAGGCCATTGACTTGCTTGAGTTAATTTTATATCCAGCTACTTCACCGAAGCTATTTATCAGGCTTAGGAGTTCTCTGGTGGAATTTTTAGGGTCACTTATGTATACTATCATATCATCTGCAAAAAGCGATATTTTGACTTCTTCTTTTCTGATTTGTATCCCCTTGATCTCCTTTTGTTGTCTAATTGCTCTGGCTAGGACTTCAAGTACAATGTTGAATAGGTAGGGAGAGAGTGGGCAGCCTTGTCTAGTCCCTGATTTTAATGGGATTGCTTCCAGCTTCTCACCATTTACTTTGATGTTGGCTACTGGTTTGCTGTATATTGCTTTATTCATGGTTGGGTATGGGCCTTGAATTCCTGATCTTTTCAAGACTTTTATCATGAATGGGTGTTGTATTTTGTCAAATGCTTTTTCAGCATCTAACGAGATGATCATGTGGTTTTTGTCTTTGAGTTTGTTTATATACTGGTTTACTTGATGGATTTCCGTATATTGAACCATCCTTGCATCCCTGGGATGAATCCTACTTGGTCAGGATGGATGATTTTTTTGATGTGTTCTTGAATTCGGTTAGCGAGAACTTTATTGAGGATTTTTGCATCAATATTCATAAGGGAAATTGGTCTGAAGTTCTCTATTTTTGTTGGGTCTTTATGTGGTTTAGGTATCAGAGTAATTGTTCCTTCATAGAATGAGTTGGGTAGAGTACCTTCTGATTCTCTTTTGTAGAATAGTTTGTGAAGAACTGGGATTAGTTCTTCTTTGAAGGTTTGATAGAACTCTGCACAAAACCCATCTGGTCCTGGGCTTTTCTTGGATGGGAGACTATTAATGACTGCTTCTATTTCTTTATGGGATATGGGACTGTTTAGATCATTAACCTGATCTTGATTTAACTTTGGTATCTGGTATCTGTCTAGAAACTTGTCCATTTCATCCAGGTTTTCCAGTTTTGTTGAGTATATCCTTGTGTAGAATGATCTGATGGTGTTTTGGATTTCTTCAGGGTCTGTTGTTATGTCTCCCTTTTCATTTCTGATTTTGTTAATTAGAGTACTTTCCCTATGCCCTCTAGTGAGTCTGGCTAAGGGTTTATCTATCTTGCTGATTTTCTCAAAGAACCAGTAAGAATCCCTTACTTCTAGATTGGTTGATTCTTTGAATTGTTCTTCTTGTTTCCACTTGGTTGATTTCACCCCTGAGTTTGATTATTTCTTGCTGTCTACTCCTCTTGGGTGAATTTGCTTCCTTTCGTTCTAGAGCTTTTAGGTGTTTTGTCAAGCTGGTAAAGTGTGCTCTCTTGTTTCTTTTTGGAGGCACTGAGAGCTATGAGTTTTCCTCTTAGAAATGCTTTCAGTGTGTCCCCTAAGTTTGGGTATGTTGTGGCTTCATTTTCATTAAACTCCAGAAAGTCCTTAATTTCTTTCTTTAATCCTTCCTTGACCAAGGTATCATTAGGAAGAGTGTTGTTTAGTTTCCACGTGTGTGTTGGCTTTCTATTATTTATTTTGTTATTGAAGATCAGTCTTAGTCCATGGTGATCTGATAGGGTGCATGGGACAATTTCAATATTTTTGTATATATTGAGGCTTGTTTTGTGACCAATTATGTGGTCAATTTTGGAGAAGGTACCGTGAGGTGCTGAGAAGAAGGTATATCCTTTCGTTTTAGGATAAAATGTTCTGTAGATATCTGTCAGATCTATTTGTTTCATAACCTCTGTTAGTTTCACTGTGTCCCTGTTTAGTTTCTGTTTCCATGATCTGTCCATTGGTGAAAGTGGTGTGTTGAAGTCTCCCACTATTATTGTGTGAGGTGCAATGTGTGCTTTTAGCTTTACTAAAGTATCTTTAATGAATGAGGCTGCCCTTGTATTTGGAGCATAGATATTCAGAATTGATAGTTCCTCTTGGAGGATTTTACCTTTGATGAGAATGAAGTGCCCTTCCTTGTCTTTTTTGATGACTTTGGGTTGGAAGTCAATCTTATCAGATATTATAATGGCTACTCCAGCTTGTTTCTTTCTACCATTTGCTTGGAAAATTGTTTTCCAGCCTTTCATTCTGAGATAGTGTCTATCTTTTTCTCTGAGATGAGTTTCCTGTAAGCAGCAAAATGTTGGGTCCTGTTTCTGTAGCCAGCCTTTTAGTCTATGTCTTTTTATTGGGGAGTTGAGTCCATTGATATTAAGAGATATTAGGGAGAAGTAATTGTTGCTTCCTTTTATTTTTGTTGTTAGAGTTAGTGTTCTGTTTTTGTGGCTGTCTTCTTTTAGGTTTGTTGAGGGATTACCTTCTTGCTTTTTCTATGATGTGGTTTCCGTCCTTATATTGGTTTATTCTGTTATTATCCTTTGAAGTGCTGGATTCGTGGAAAGATAATGTGTGAATTTGGTTTTATCGTGGAATACTTTGGTTTCTCCATCTATGGTAATTGAGAGTTTGGCTGAGTATAGTAGCCTGGGCTGGAAATTGTGTTCTCTTAGTTTCTGTATAACATCTGTCCAGGCCCTTTTGGCTTTCATAGTCTCTGGTGAAAAATCCAGTGTAATTCTGATAGGCTTGCCTTTATATGTTACTTGACCTTTTTCCCTTACTGCTTTTAGTATTCTATCTTTATTTTTGCATTTGTTGTTCTGATTATTATATGTTGGAAGGAATTTCTTTTCTGGTCCAGTCTATTTGGAGTTCTGTAATTTTCTTGTATGTTCATGGGCATCTCTTTCTTTAGGTTTGGGAAGTTTTCTTCTATAATTTTGTTGAATATATTTGCTGGTCCTCTGAGTTGAAAATCTTCATTCTTATCTACTCCTATTATCCGTAGGTTTGGTCTTCTCATTTTGTCCTGGATTTCCTGGATATTTTGAGTTAGGATCTTTTTGGATTTTGTATTTTCTTTGATTGTCATGCCGATGTTCTCTATGGAGTCTTCTGCACCTGAGATTCTCTCTTCCATCTCTTGTATTCTGTTGCTGATGCTCGTATCTGTGGTTCCAGATTTCTTTCCTAGTGTTTCTATCTCCAGTGTTGCCTCAATTTGGGTTTTCTTCATTTTTTCTACTTCCCTTTTTAGGTTGTATGGTTTTATTCAATTCCATCACCTGTTTGGTCTGGTTTTCCTGCAATTCTTTAATGGACTTTTGTGCTTCCAATTTAATGTCTTCTACCTGTTTAGCAGTGTTCTCCTGCAATTCTCTAAGGGATTTTTGTGCTTCCTCTTTAATGTCTTCTACCTGTTTAGCAGTGTTCTCCTGCAATTCTTTAAGGGATTTTTGTTCTTCCTCTTTAATGTCTTCTACCTGTTTAGGAGTGATCTCCTGCAATTCTTTAAGGGATTTTTGTGCTTCCTCTTTAATGTTTTCTACCCGTTTACCAGTGTTCTTTTGTATTTCTTTAAGTGTGTTATTAAAATCCTTCTTGATGTCCTCTACCATCATCGTGAGATATGCTTTTAGAACTGGGTCTAGCTTTTCTGGTGTGTTGGGGTGCCCAGGACTGGGCGAAGTGGGAGTGCTGGGTTTTGATGATGGTGAGTGGTCTTGGTTTCTGTTAGTATGATTCTTACATTTACCTTTCGCCATCTGGTAATCTCTGGGATTAGTTGTTATTGTTGTCACTGTTTAAAGATTGGAGCAGACTCTGTGTTCCACTCACCAGAAGTCTCAAAATCCTGTGGCAGGTGTCATGGGTAGCTGGTGGGTGTCAGCAGACCCTGCGCTCTAGCTACCCCAGTGCTGTTCAGACCGGAAGAGGCTTGTGGCCCTATTCAGGCCGGATTTCTGCCTCCCCAACCAAAGCAGTCTCAGGTCCCTCATGATTGGACTGGAGCAGAAGCTGTGTTCCACTCACCAGAAGTCTCAAAATCCTGTGGCAGGTGTCGTGGGTAACTGGCGGGTGTCAGCCGACCTTGCGCTCCAGCTACCCAGGTGCTGGTCAGACCCGAAGAGGCTTGTGGCCCTACTCATGCCGGTTTTCTGCTTCCCTAACAAATGCAGTCTCAGGTCCCACGGGCAATTGGATTGGAGCAGAAGCTGTGTTCCCCTCACCAGAAGTCTTAAGATCCTGTGGAGGGTGTTGTGGGTTGCTGGCGAGTGTCAGCCAACCCTTTGCCCTAGCTACCCCGGTGCTGGTCTGACCGGAAGAGGCTTGTGGTCCTACTCAGCCCGGATTTCTACATCCGCAACCAAAGCAGTCTCAGGTCCCGCGCAATTGGACTGGAGCAGAAGCTGTGTACCACTCACCAGAAGTCTCAAAATCCTGTGGCAGGTGTCGTGGGTAGCTGAAGGGAGTCAGCCTACTCTGCGCTCCAGCTACCCAGGTGCTGGTCAGACGGAAGAGGCTTGTGGCCCTACTCAGGCCGGCCTTCTGCTTCCCTAACTCAAATGTTCCCATATTCATGTGTTTGGTTTCTTTTTACAATGTTTTTCAGTTTTCATCACCTTGGATAGATATATTCTTAGGTACTTTATTTTTAAGACTGTATGGTTTGGTATTCACAATGCAGCCCAGGTTGGCTTCCAAGTCACAGCAGTTTTCCATGTATTAGCTTTCTGAATGCTACAATTATCACAGCACAATACGCCAAACCCAGGTCTTCCTTTACCTTTAAGAATCTGGAATGAATGAAGTTTTCCCCTCCTGATTAACTTGTCCTTTATCATAATATATTTTTATATTATAATTATATTTTTAATTATATTTTTGGTATAGAAAAAAACACTAGTTCTTATATCCTGATTATACATTCTATTATTTTGTTGAATTTATACATCTGATCTAAGAGCTTTCTAGAAGGTCTCTAGTTTTTTTTTGTGTCAGAATATGCTATTTATTATTAAATTATGTGACTTCAAATTTCTCTATTTGAATCACTTTTATTATTTTTTTCCTTGCTCTCTAGGCAAGATTCTAATCACTGTATTAAATACTATTGGAAAGAGTACATGACCTTGTTTCTTGATTTTAGAAGGTATGTTTTCAATTTTCCACAATTTATTGTAATTGGCTATAGGTTAGTTACATATAGCCTGTAAGGAAATTTTATATAGTTTATTATATTACACTTACACATAATAATTACATTATCAATCACTAAATTAGTTATATAATTACTATATTTAAACCACATGTAATCATATTATCAGTAAATTATTAAATAAAGATTATTAATATATAAATGTATAATATATAAATATATTGTAATTTATAGTATTTATTATAATTGGCTATAGGTTTGTTACATATATCCTACATGGACATATTTTATACGGTTTATTTTAATATACTCATATATTATAATTATATTATTACTATATCATATTACTATAATGTTACTATAATATATTATAGCCACAAATTATAATTGTATGATCAATTATTAAGTATACATTATTAATATATTGTGATTTATATGATTTATGATTATTGACTATAGGTTTGTTACATATAGCCTATATGGAGATTTTTATATGGTTTATCATAATATATTTCTATATTATAATTATACTATTTATATTATTAATATATTATATTCTAATAATATTAGTCAACATTATAATACTATTATTAATAAATTATAATTTTGTGATCAATACATCATTATTAATTATATAGTACGAATATATAATATATACATATAGTAGAATTTATATTAATTATTATTATTGGCTATCATTTTCCTACATACAGCCTACATAGAGATTTTATATGGTTTACCATAACATATTTCTATATTATAATTATATTGTTAATCATATTGTTAATATAATATATTCTCAATCAATTATTAATTAACCATTATTAATATATTAATATAATATATGAGTATATATTATTATTTATATGATTTATTATAATGGGCTCTATGGTTGCTGAATATAGCTTATATGGAATTGTTTATGTGGAGATATCTTTTTTCTATCCATATTTTTTTCCAGAGTTCCTACCAAGAAGGGATGTTGAACTTCGAAAAGTCCTTTACCTCAGCTATTGAGATAATCATGTGATTTCTGTCCCTGTTATATTTGCTCTAGAAGTATGTTGATTGGAATTCTTAAGTTAAAGTCAACTTGACCATGGGTAGGGTCTTTTTAATGTGTTCTAAAATTTGATTATTAAGTATTTTGTAGATTATTTTTGCCTATGTGTTTATCAGGAAAAATGGTCTAGTTTTTGTTGTATCCTCTGATTTTTGGAATCATCGTAATACCAGCTTTATAAAATGTATTTGGTAGTGCTTCTTTTTTTTTTTTCCTATGTTTTGGAAATAGTTTGAGAATTATTGCTCTTAGTTCCTTAATGGTTTAAGATATTAGATATTGATAATGAATCCATCTGAACTTGGGCTTACACACATGCATACAAACCACACACACACACATACACTCACACACATACACACACACACACACACACACATACACACATACACATAAAACCTCACACATATGAACTCACACATTTATATTATATATATAATATACAACATATATTCAATATATATCTTTATATATTTGTTAACATATTTAATATTCAAAATGTATATAATATATAATATATTATATATGCATATATATGGATGTGTGTGTGTATGCATATATTTGAACACTCTTTTTGTTCAACATAAGCACTCATAGTTGCCAATGATCATCTTGTTTTTATGTGTTATGTTCGAAACATAAGTGCTTGCATTTTCATTTGGATCTTAGGGTTTTTACATATTTTTCCCAATTTCTTTAAAACTATGCAGATAATTCAAGTACATGTTCAATGCCAGTATAATCGTATAGTATTTTGGGAGGAGTTGAGGAGCACTGTTGATGTCTACATGGGAAAAGTTATCAGGAAGCTTTACCTTTGAGTTTTATTTTACAACTAGCTGTTGTCTTTTTGTTTTTTCTTTGAGACTGAATGAAAAAAAAACAAACAAACAAACAAAAAAAGAATTACAAGTAGGCTATGACTGCTCCTAATTTGTTAAGAGAACTAACAGAGACAGATAAGTTGTTAGTATTGAGCCCTGGTAGGCCTGGGACTCACTATACATATCAAGCTACTCTCCAAGTCATGGAGACTTGCCTGCCTCTGCCCCCTGAGTGCTGAAATTATTCTGTCTTAGTACCATTTTACTGGTTACACTGTCAGTCTTTGTGGTTCCAATGTCTTATTCAAATTTTAAGGAAGACATTTATGCTCCATACAGTATTGTGTGGTCTCCCTGCCTTTGCTTGACCTCACTAACCCTGACCTAATCAGGAGACAGGGACCTAGGACCTTTCCACACTGACCCTTAAAACCCAGCTTTCTTAAACTCTGTATACAAAAGGTGCCTCCTGAAGGTGATGTACGGTCAATTGGGGCTTCAAAAGGTAGATGTGGCTAAGGAGTATGAAACTCGTATCGAAGCCAGTGTGAGGAAGAATGCAACTCCTTTGTGTCTGTCAGCATTGGAACACAGCAGTGAGTCTTAGACTCTCATGTCAGGGACAGAGATTCCAGAGAGAGAAATCTAGCTCCTTCCAGAGTTACTCAAAGTAAGCACAAAGTGGAGAAATTTGTGTGTTGGTGGTGGTCTGGTGGAGGGGGATTATCTATGAGCTGCTAGACAGACCCTCATCTGACTCTTGCAGGCTCAAATGATAGATGCTGGCTAACCCCACCCCTGAAGTGTCAGTAAGACTTGCCATAGACAACAAGCAGCCAGATTCTTTACATTACTAAACAGGTCTGTGGGGGAAAGGAGGCAGCTTTCTAAGAAGGGATTCTTTTCTGATGATGTGTTAGGCCAGGACCAAGAGGCCTTTGATGTGTGGAGAGATTTGACAAAGGGAGACAGCAGATCAGTCAAGTCTAGGAGCAAGGGACAGACGCTATTCATTCTTGGTAGCCCCAGTTCGTGAAGTACCTAAGTATAAGGTGAGGAGAAAGATTCTGAATAGGTCTTTGAAAGTTCCTGTGAATGGGGGAGGCAGGAGAAAGGATGTGCAATAGAGAGTGCCAGTTGGCATAACTGAAGCTTGGATATTCACTTGAAGGATGGAGACCAGGTGGATGGGACCTAGGATCCAGGGACATGCTGCAACCTGCCTGGGGAGGCATTGTTTGCTGTGTGTTATAATGAGAGGACTCATAGGACTTGAAGCCAGGCAGTGTCATGGTAACAACAATGGTGTGAGTTATAATGAGTACTAGGTTTCAAATGTGTGTGGTAGGAGGTAAAAGCACTCACTTTGCAATGTTGTGTACCTAATTCCATCCTTAAAAACCTTGGTAGTGGGAAGGAATCTCAGACTCCCAAAGCCACACTCTAGTCATCCCATGCACCACAACCCACTTGTACAGCCATATTCTCACAGATTCCTCATACATACAATGTAATAATAATAATAATAATAATATTACTATTTTTATTATTAGTAGTAATAATAGTAATTTTTCTAATAATAGTAATTATAATAATTATAATAATTAAACCGTTATTTTGGGGATACAAGATATGAGAAATAAGGGTTTGCATCTTGGTATGAAATCTTCATGTTGACCACATAAGAGGAGAGTACCTATTAATGTGTGATCTAATTAATCACGTAGCCTTTGACCTAGGATCACAGGGAGGAGGGTTTCTGGACACTAAAGAGCTGGGACAGAGCTTACCTACAGATTTCTTGGCTTAGGGTCTCAGAAATATGGAGTCTTACACCTATCTTATAAATATTTAATAAGGTACTTATTTTAAAAACAACAAAATTACTAATCTGATCTCCCAGAGCTTTGAGACACTTCACCCCAATTTCTCTTTGTAAGGCTTTGCTTAATCTTACGAAGTAAACCATGACTGTACTAAGTAAGCTTGTAGATGATTTCAGCATTGTCTACATTTAAGTGTTTATATATAAACATTTATATGTTTCTCAAATTACATCATGGATATGTATCACATGCTCATCTCTTGGGTGATACCAACCCAGAGGGCTTCATTTGGAAGCCTAGATATCTAGATCAAGGAAAGTAGAATCTTCTAAGGGTTCCATAGAGGCTTTTTTTCTTCCATGTGCCTGGATACTATAATCCTTTCAGGCTCCATGTAGATAGGCACATAGTTGTTTCTGAGTCACCAATGCACAGGCTAGGTATCTCTTCACTTTTGCAAGAAAATGTTACAGGGGAAATGGGGTTGAAGTCATTTTCATGGCCAGTCTTTTAGAGAAGATGTCAAGAAAAGAAACTGCTTTAGGAAAGGGAACAGAAACAGGAAGGAAGGAAAAGAGTCACTGAGGGGGAGAGGGAAAAAGGGTACAAGGGCAGAAGTTGAAATCCAGCCAGAGAAAGAAGCTCTCCAATGCCACAGTAGGCACAAGCCCTGAAAGCTGGGGAGACCAGTCTTTGAGCACTTTCAATGAATTCAGTGACTCTAAGATTTTTTTTTTTACCTCAAACCTCATCATACCAAAGGGAAAGAACAATACTACTCTCTCTCTCCTAAGTTCCTGTGGGAGATAAGCACACAGATGTGTGAGGGATGTTTAGACTAGGCCCTGTCTCCAGATATGGAGTGAACTGAGTATTGATTTCACAATAGGAACTTCTGAGATATTTTTTATGATATTCATCTCCTCATATAATGTTTTTTTTTCCCTTCGAGAAAAACTATTATGAAGGTTATAGCAAAGACAAAGTGGTAGAGGTGGGCATGAGGTCATTCCACTTAGTGGGTGTGACAAGATCAAGAGAGGAAGGGTTGACTGCAAAGGTTACTAATGGACACTCAAAGCTGGAGGGCTTTCTCAGGGAAACTGTAGCTGTTCCCCTTTTGGGGACCTCCATTCATTTGGAAACACGTGGATACCATTATTGTGTGAGGAGTGGGATTAGATGCCTGCACCTCTTTTAAAGTTTTAATGTTTGTATCTTATAATTGTGTATGGATGTTTTATGTTCCTGTACGCATGACTGACTATATACATACATGCATGCCTGGTATCTGGAGAGGATAGAAGAGTTTGTTGGATTTCCTTGAACTTGATTACAAATGGTTGTGGGCACCATGTGGGTGTTGAGAATGAAAACTGGGCCCTATGTGAGAACAGACAGTACTCTAATCCTAAGAGGCAGTGTTCTAGTCATGTGTCTCTGCAGAAGGATAGGTTTTCCCAGCTGCAGTCCATGGGACTGCTCAGAACATGGCTACCTAATAGCAGAGAACATTCTGCAGGGATACTTGTGGGTAGGAATAAAAGCTTCCAGCTTCCACTATTTCCAAGTTCAGTAGCCACACAGGCCAGTAGCTAACCTACTAGAACGCACAGTTCCAAGGTGTCTGCAAAAAGGGTTTGTGGGCATGCTTTGTATAACTTTTGACATCTCTGTGCAGAGTTGGATGTGTACACTTATGTTTTGGTGAAGAGACCATGTCTGGCATCAGGTTCTGAAAGCTGAAAGGACAGGAACCATATACACGTTAGTTATCACTCCCGTGTCTCCTTTCTCACGGAGGCCTCCTCTCTGCTGCAGGTGGCATCCCTGTTGAAGGCCCAAGGAAACACCTGAGACCTAAGGCCCCAGGACCAAGAAAGAGCCGTCCAGTGGGAAAAATGGAAGCACCCGTTAACTCTGCCCGAAAGGGATCCTCTACTCAGCCTTGGAAATATGGCAGCCTGTGAAGCCTTAGTCCAGCGCTTCAGGCAGTTCCAGTATGATGAAGCAGATGGGTCTCACGAGGCCTTAGGCAAACTCTGGGGACTTTGTTTCCAGTGGCTGAAGCCTCAGTCACACTCTGTGGAGCAGATCCTGACTCTGCTCCTGTTGGAGCAGTTCCTGTTTATTTTGCCCAATACAAACACCAAGACCCAGAAGTTCAGCCTGGAAATTAGACAAAGATTTTTCACCCTGATGGAGACCTCAAGAGAGATCACAAGAGGCCAGGATACAAGGTGAAGATTGGTTGTGGTTGTTTGTTCTCAGTCCAAAAATGGAGGCAGGCAGCTGGGTCGGGATGAGCCATTCTGTCTCTGTGTCATTCCACAGCCCCTAGCCTTCCACAGAGCCCTTTAAACATTCTCTTTTGCTGGATTCAGCAATGAGGTCACAGAGTCTCCACAGTTCCTGACTCCATGCCCACTCTACAACACCCAAATGGCAATGCCTCATTTATTATCAGTAAATGAATTTCTTCAGCAGCATCAGTTACTACAATTATCACTGTAGTGACGAGATATGTATTGCTTGGATCTTTATGGAACAGTTTGAAAAGGCAATGCCAGATAGTCTAGAAAACATATAAAAGGAGGGAACGGGAACATAGTTTATTATAAACTATTATTGCTTCTGTATAAATGTGCTTGGACATTGTTTTACCTTAAGACACTTCAAATTGTCTTCCATGAAATGGTTCCATGCCTATCTCTGATTACTCACTGTGGTAGGACAGTTAGAAGTTAACATCAAATTTCCTGTGCTATATACTCTTTCTGTTTGTCATGTGTTATCCTTAAGTGGATAGATGCTTTTACCTCCCTGTAACTATTAACCAGCAGCAAAGCTATGAGCTTTGGTTAGGGTAAATAAGGACAACATATGCGATGCTCTCCCTCCTGTTAAGAATTCATAGAACATCTAAGTGACAGGAAAATGTGTAGCAGTATCTGGTTCTTCCTAGGTTTTCCTGATCTGCATGATGAATATAGGGGGGGGAGTGTAGATGTCTGAATTTGTGAGAGCTTAGGAAGAGCTTTCCATCATGAGTGATACACATCACTGGCCCATTAAATTCCAATAGCAGTTCACATTAGCATACCCAAAAGGCCTCAGAAGGAAGGTAGTATTGCTTTGTGCTCAGAACCACTTCTCAAAGACTCTGTACAGGGAA
>NW_028227312.1:714186-749186 GCF_978045245.1 Mus caroli | reverse complement strand
GTCCTTCTTACTGGTTTGCACGTCTTCTGGATGTATGCCCAGGAGAGGTATTGCGGGATCCTCCGGTAGTACTATGCTCAATTTTCTGAGAAACCGCCAGACAGATTTCCAGAGTGGTTGTAAAGCTTGCAATCACACCAACAATGAAGGAGTGTTCCTCTTTCTCCACATCCTTGCCAGCATCTGCTGTCACCTGAATTTTTGATCTTAGCCATTCTGACTCGTTTGAGATGGAATCTAAGGGTTGTTTTGATTTGCGTTTCTCTGATGATTAAGGATGTTGAACATTTTTTCAGGTGTGTACTGGCTAGTTTTGTGTCAGCATCACACAGCTGGAGTTATCACAGAGAAAGGAGCTTCAGTTGGGAAATGCCTCCATGAGATACAACTGTAAGGCATTTTCTCAATTAGTGATCAAGGGGGAGGCCCCTTGTGGGTGGTGTCATCTATGTGCTGGTAGTCTTGGTTCTATAAGAGAGCAGGCTGAGCAAGCCAGGGAAAGCAAGCCAGTAAAAGAACATCCCTCCATGGCCTCTGCTCAGCTCCTGCTTCCTGACCTGCTTGAGATCCAGTCCTGATTTCCTTTGGTGATGAACAGCAGCATGGAAGTGTAAGCCGAATAAACCCTTTCCTCCCCCAACTGGCTTCTAGGTCATGATGCTTGTGCAGGAATAGAAACCCTGACTAAGACAAGGTGCTTCTCTGACATTCAGTATTCCTCAGGTGAGAATTATTTGTTTAGCTCTGAGCCCCATTTTTTAATGGGGTTATTTGATTTTCTGGAGTCCACTTTCTTGAGTTCTTTATATATATTGGATATTAGTCCCCTATCTGATTCAAGATAGGTATAGATTCTTTCTCAATTTGTTGGTGGCCTTTTTGTCTTATTGACAGTGTCTTTTGCATTGCAGAAGCTTTGCAGTTTCATGAGGTCCCTTTTGTCAATTCTCAATTTTACAGCACAGGCCATTGCTGTTCTATTCAGGAATTTTTCCCCTGTGCCCATATCTTCGAGGCTTTTCCCCACTTTCTCCTCTATAAGTTTCACTGTCTCTGGTTTTATGTGGAGTTCCTTGATCCACTTAGATTTGACCTTAGTACAAGGAGATAAGAATGGATATATTCACATTCTTCTACATGATAACCACCAGTTGTGCCAGCACCATTTGTTGAAAATGCTGTCTTTCTTTCACTGGATGGTTTTAGCTCTCTAGTCGAAGATCAAATGACTATAGGTGTGTGGGTTCATTTCTGGGTCTTCAATTATGTTCCATTAGTCTACTTGTATGTCACTATACCAGTACCATGCAGTTATTATCACAATTTCTCTGTAGTATAGCATTAGGTCTGGAATGGTGATCCAACCAGAGGTTCTTTTATCCTTGAGAAGAGTTTTTGCTATCCTAGGTTTTTTGTTATTCCAGATTAATTTGCAGATTGCTCTTTGTAATTCGTTGAATAATTGAGAGGGCATTTTGATGGGGATTGCATTCAATCTGTAGATTGCTTTTGGCAAGATAGCCATCTTTACAATGTTGATCCTGCCAATCCATGAGCATGAAAGATTATTCCATCTTCTGAGATCTTCTTTAATTTCTTTCTTCAGAGACTTGAAGTTCTTATCATAGAGATCTTTCACTTCCTTAGTTAGAGTTACGCCAAGGTATTTTATATTATTTGTGACTATTGAGAAGGGTGTTGTTTCCCTAATTTCTCTCTCAGCCTGTTTATCCTTTGTGTAGAGAAAGGCCATTGACTTGTTTGAGTTAATTTTATATCCAGCTACTTCACCGAAGCTGTTTATCAGGTTTAGGAGTTCTCTGGTGGAATTTTTAGGATCACTTATATATACTATCTTATCATCCGCAAAAACTCATATTTTGACTTCATCTTTTCCAATTTGTATCCCCTTGATCTCCTTTTGTTGTCTAATTACTCTGGCTAGGACTTCAAGTACAATGTTGAATAGGTAGGGAGAGAGTAGACAGCCTTGTAAAGTCCCTGATTTTAGTGGGATTGCTTCAAGCTTCTAACCATTTACTTTGATGTTGGCTTTGGGTTTGCTGTAGATTGCTTTTATCATGTTTAGGTATGGGCCTTGAATTAATGATCTTTCCCAGATTTTTTATCATAAATGGGTGTTAGATTTTGTCAAATTCTTTCTCCCCATCTAACGAGATGATCATGTGGTTTTTGTCTTTGAGTTTGTTTATATACCGGATTACATTGATGGATTTCCATATATTAAACCATCCCTGCATCCATGGAATAAAACCTCCTTGGTCAGTATGGATTGCTTTAATGTGTTCTTGGATTCGTTTAGCGAGAATTTTATTGAGTATTTTTGCATAGATATTCATAAGGGAAATTGGTCTGAAGTTCTCTATCTTTGTTCAATCTTTTTGTGGTTTAGGAATCAGAGTAATTGTGGCTTCATTGAATGAGTTGGGTAGCGTACCTTCTACTTCTATTTTGTGGAAGAGTTTGTGCAGAATTGAAATTAGATCTTTGCAGGTGTGATAGAACTCTGCACTATACCCATCTGCTCCTGTGCTTTTTTTTGGCTGGGTGACTATTAATAACTGATACTATTTCTTTAGGGGATATGGGAATGTTTAGATCCTTAACTTGATCTGGTATCTGTCTAGAAATTTGTCCATTTCAGCGGGAAGTGGTGGCGCACGCCTTTAATCAGAGCACTTGGGAGGCAGAGGCAGGCAGATTTCTGAGTTCGAGGCCAGCCTGGTCTACAAAGTGAGTTCCAGGACAGCCAGGACTATACAGAGAAACCCTGTCTTGAAAAACCAAAAAAAAAAAAAAAAAAAAGAAATTTGTCCATTTTGTTAAGGTTTTCCAGGTTTTTTTAGTGTAGCCTTTTGTAGAAGGATCTGATGGTGTTTGGATTTCTTCAGGATCTGTTGATTATCTTCCTTTGCATTTCTGATTTTGTTAATTAGGATGCTGTTCCTGTGCCCTATAGTGAGTCTGGCTAAGGGTTTATCTATCTTGTTGATTTTCTCAAAGGACCAACTCTTCGTTTGGTTAATTCTTTTAATAGTTCTTCTTGTTTCCAGTTGGTTGATTTCGCCCCCGAGTTTGATTATTTCCAGCTGTCTAATCCTCTTGGGTGAATTTGTTTCCTTTTGTTCTAGAGCCTTTAGATGTTTTGTCATGCTGCTAGTGTGTGCTCTCTCTAGGTTTTTTTTTTTTTTTTTTTTTTGGAGGCACTCAGAGCTATGAGTTTCCCTCTTAGAAATGCTTTCTTTGTGTCCCATAGGTTTGGGTATGTTGTGGCTTCATTTTCATTAAACACTAAAAAGTCTTTAATTTCTTTCTTTATTCCTTCCTTGATCAAGGTATCATTGAGAAGAGTGTTTTTCAGTTTCCTCGTGAATGTTGGCTTTCTATTATTTATGTTGTTATTGAAGATCAGCCTTAGTCCATGGTGATCTGATAAGATGCATGGGACAATTTCAATATTTTTATATCTGTTGAGGCCTGTTTTGTGACCAATTATATGGTCGGTTTTGGAGAAGGTCCCATGAGGTGCTGAGAAGAAGGTATATCCTTTTGTTTTAGGATAAAACATTCTTTAGATATCTGTTAGTTCCATTTGTTTCATAACTTCTCTTAGTTTCACTGTGTCCCTGTGTAGTTTCTGTTTTCACGATCTGTCCATTGATGAAAGTGGTGTGTTGAAGTCTCCCACTATTATTGTGTGAGGTGCAGTGTGCGCTTTGAGCTTTACTAAAGCATCTTTAATGAATGCGGCTGTCCTTGCATTTGGAGCATAGATAATCAGAATTGAGTGTTCCTCTTGGAGGAGTTTACCTTTGAAGAGTATGAAGTTTCCGTCCTTGTCTTTTTTGATAACTTTAGGTTGGAAGTCGATTTTATTCGATATTAGAATGGCTACTCCAGCTTTTTCTTCAGACCATTTGCTTGGAAAATTGTTTTCCAGCCTTTCATTCTGAGTTAGTGTCTGTCTTTTTCCGTGAATTGTGTTTCCTATAAGCAGCAATATGTTGGATTCTGTTGGGGCAGCCAGTATATTAGTCTATGTGTATTTATTGGGGAATTGAGTACATTGATGTTAAGAGAAATTACATAAAATTAATTGTTGCTTCCTGTTATTTTTGTTGTTTAAAGTTAGGATTCTGTTCCTGCAGCTGTCTTCGTTTATGTTCATTGAAGGATTACTTTCTTGCTTTTGTTGGTATTAGTTTCCGTTCCTATATTGATGTTTTTCATTTTATTATACTTTGAAGGGCTGGATTCATTGAAAGATATTTTGTGAAATAGGTTTTATCATAGATTACTTTGGTTTTTCCATCTACAGTAATTGAGAATTTTGCTGGGTATAGTATCCTGGGCTGGCATTTGTTTCCTCTTAGGGTCTGCATGACATCTGTCCAGGATCTTCTGGCTTTCATAGTCTCTGATGAGAAGAATGTTGTAATTCTAATAGGCCTGCCTTTATATGTTACTTGACCTTTTTCCCTTACTGCTTTTAATATTCTATCTTTATTTAGTGCATTTGTTATTCTGATTATTGTGTCGGGAGTAATTTCTTTTCCGGTCCAGTCTATTTGGAGTTCTGTAGGCTTCTTGTATGTTCACGGGCACGTCATTTTTTAGGTTTGGGAAGTTTTCTTTTATAATTTTGTTGAAAATATTTGCTGGCCCTTTAAGTTGAAAATCTTCATTTTCATCAACTCCTATTATCTGTAGGTTTGGTCTTCTCATTGTGTCCTGGATTTCCTGGATGTTTTGAGTTAGGATCCTTTTGCGTTTTGTATTTTCTTTTTTTTTTTTTTTTTCTTTTAGAATTTATTTTATTTTATTTTATTTTTTTACCTGTCCTGAGTTTTGGAGCCTGTATGCACAATGTAACTTTTAACTAATCTCTAATATCTTAGCCAGTCCTTGATTTACCTGGGCAAGGAAGGCAGGTCCATTACCTTGGGAAGATTTCTTTTAGGATCTTTTTGGCTATCACATTGGCCATCTCAGTCTTTTAACTGTAAGGCTACTGCCATTCGTGTACCAGCTTGAACTCTCAGACCAAGAATGATCTGATCCTTCAGATCATTTTGAGTACCAGTTTTTTCTATCAGAATGTCAGTGCAGGGATGAGTATGTGAAGTCTTGGGCAGTAGGGTAGAGATTGAGGACAGCAGGTAGAGCGAAGGTCACTCGTTCAGTTAACAAAAAGCTCTGATAATGTGTCACAGGAGCGTTGGTAGTCATCTATCAGTCAGGAGGGTTTCGGATAATGCTTTTAAGTGTGTGGGGTGCCACTACAGTTATTTGCTGTCCCAAAGTGAGCTTATCAGCATCTTTGATAAGTAGAGCTCTTGCAGCAATAGCTTGTAGGCAAGAAAACCACCTGCTGGCAACAGGGTCTAACTTCTTGGATAGGTAAGCCACTGGCCTTTTTCAAAGTCCTAAAGTCTGAGTAAGGATTCTTTTGGTGACCCCTGATCTCTCTTTTACATAAAGAGTGAAAGGCTTGGTTAGGTCAGGCAAAGGCTGGCCATCATTAGGGCCTTTTTTATTTCACTAAAGGCTTTCTGGTGATCTGGGGTCTACACGGACACTTCCCCTTCCTTGGTTAGGGGGTACAACGGGCAGGTAAGGTAGCCAACCCAGGTATCCAGAGCCTGCAGAAACCAGCAGTGCCCAAGAATTTTCTTACTTGCCTTGGTGTAGTTATAGACTTTTTTTTTTTTTTTTTGGCTTTATTTAGCCACTGCTTCCCATCTCAAAAGGTGTATTTTAAATAAGTAACTTTAATCTGACACAGCTGAGCCTTTTTAGCTGAGGCTCGGTCTTCTGTTGCCCAGATTTCTTGTCTAGATCTTGTCTTTTTCTTTTTCTCTTATCACTGTGGCCAAGATTCTAGTCAAATTTCTCTCTTGTTTATGATCCCTCTTGTCTTCTCTTTTTTTGCCTCTCGCCCCCCCCCTCTCTCTCTCTCTCTCTCTCCGTTTGTAATATGCCTTTTCTGCCTCTTACTTACTGGTTTTACTCTAAATATTTTTCATTTGGTGTTTCTCTCTCATCTCGGACCTCTCTAATCTCTTTTATCTCTATTTTTACTATTATCTATTTCTCCTCAGTCTGCCGAAGCTTTGCTTTTTCTTACAGTCTAAGCTCACCTTTTTCTAGACCTCTATACGCATTTGTCAGAGCCTGGTGATTAGACTTGTAGGTGCTCTTTACCTGGGACAGAAGTTTTAAGTGGGCAGATGTCTCCCTCGCTGGTTAGCAGCTTAGGGTGAGACCACCCTAGAAGAGAAAACATGTGAGGCAGGGAAGGGAAGGCAGCTCTCACAGATGGCTGCACCAGGCAACTCGGGGATGCAGGGGAAGGTGGCAGAAGAGGTGACTCTAGTTGGCCCTAGGAAGCCAGCAGAGGCCAGTGCTGGGGGACCCCCCGCAGGCCTCGCCCCTCTTTCTTTTCTTGCCTGTCCTGCAGGTGGTGAAATGTGTGGTGGTGGTGGGGCAGGCATCCCGGGGAAACCTCCATATAGGTGTTCCTGGGCCACAGTTTCCCACGTAGCGCCTTGTCTCGGCCAGTGCATGCTGCTGCTGCTGAAGTTCTCAGTCCAGCCCTGTAGCTGCATGCAGCTCAAAGGGGTCTTTCGGGGTTCCTGGGTCATGCAGATCTCCGTGGAACCTCCAAATGAAAGAACCTAGTGGGGAAACCCCCACTCAATTCTTGTTCGGTGTGCATCCAAGAATCACGAACAGACGATCATCTTAATGTAAAAGCGTGAGGTAATTTAATGACGGAGCTCTGGGCCGACACATATCTCCCACAGGAGACAGAGTTGTCGACCACATGGTGGAGCCACAATAGAGGAGCTCTGGATCGACACTATCTCTTGCAGAAGACAGTGGTATCGACCTGTATTTTCTTTGATTGTTGTGCCGATGTTCAATATGGAATCTTCTTCACCTGAAATTCTCTCTTCAATCTCTTGCATTCTGTTGCTGATGCTTGCATCTATGGTTCCAGATTTCTTTCCTAGGGTTTCTATCTCCAGCGTTGTCTCACTTTGGGTTTTCTTTATTGTGTCTACTTCCCTTTTTATGTCTTGCATGGCTTTATTCAATTCCATCACCTGTTTGGTCATGTTTTCCTGCAATTCTTTTAGGAATTTTTCTGTTTCCTCTTTAAGGTCTTCTACCTGTTTAGCTGTGTTCTCCTGTATTTCTTTAATGAGTTATTAAAGTTCTTCTTGATGTCCTCTACCATCACCATGAGTTATGCTTTTAAGTCTGGGTCTTGCTTTTTGGATGTTTTGGGGTGCCCAGGACTAGGTGATTGGGAGTGTTGTTTTCTGATGATGGTTAGTTGAATTGATTTCTGTTAGTAGGATTCTTATGTTTGCCTTTCGCCATCTGGTAATCTCTGAAGCTAGTTGTTATAGTTGTCTGTGATACGAACTTGTTCCTCAGGTGACTCTGTTAGCCTCTATCAGCAGACTAGCTCTATCCTTAGCTTCAGTGGTCAGAGTACTTTCTGCAGGCAAGCTCTCTTCTTGCACAGAAGGTGGCCAGATTTCAGTTGTTCGAACCTGCCTCCTGGCAGAGGTTGTGTTCCACTCACCAGAGGTCTTATGATCCCGTGGAGGGTCCTGTGAGGAACTTGGGGGTGTCCAGAAACTCCACGTGAAAGGAACCCCAGTGCTAGGGTGGACTGGACGGGACTTTTGCCCCTGTTTAGGCTAGGTTATCTGCATCCCTAGTTAATGCAATCTCAGGTCCTGCGAGAATGGATTGGTGCAGACGCTGAGTTCCATGCACCAGAGATCTTAAGATCCCATGGAGGATCCTGTGTGCGTCCTTGCAGGTGTCAGCAGACTCCCCGGGCAATGCACCCCAATGCTGTAGTGGACCCGAAGGCTTAATTTATTTCTTAATTTCTTTATATTTCTTTTTTTTCTTTCGTTCTTTCTTTTTTTTTTTTTTTTTTTTTTTCGAGTTTTTTGGAGACTGTTTTTCTCTGTGTATCCCAGGCTGTCCTGGAGCTCCCTCTGTAGACCAGACTGGCCTTGAACTCAAAAATCCCCTACCTTTTCTTCCCAATTGCTGGGTTTAAAGGCATGGGCCGCCATTGCTTGGCAACACTAAAACTATGAAACACCAAAATTAAAAACACTCAAATTTTAAATAAGTATTCAAGAACAAGAACAGCAAAATAACCTAAGAAAAGCACTAAAATGCAAAAAAAAAGAAAAGAAAAAAAAAAAACAATAAACAAAAAATAAAAAAAAAACCCTGAAGGATAAATAAAACCTCAAAACCCTAAAACACACTAAAATCATTTAAAGAAACAGAAAAAAAATACTAAAAATAAACTAGAAGCCTGAAAAAAAAGACAAATAAACACTCTAAAACACTCGTCTAAAAACCCTACAAACACTAAAAAAAATCCTAAAAATCTTAAAAAAACACACAAGAAGCCAAAAATATCACTAAACTTATTTTTGTTTTCTTTCTTTCTTTCTTTCTTTCTTTCTTTCTTTCTTTCTTTCTTTCTTTCTTCTTCTTCTTCTTCTTCTTTTTTTTTTTTTTTGAGTTTTGGAGACGGGGTTTTTCTGTGTAACCCTGGCTGTCCTGGAGCGTCCTCTGTAGACCATGATAACCTTGAACTCTTAAATCTATCTACCTCTGCCTCCCAAGTGTAGGATTAAAGGCAAGGTCACCACTGCCTGCTAACACTAAAACTCTTAAACCCCAAAAATATAATTCTTAAATTAAAAAAAAGAAAAAAAAACTCAAGAAAACAAAAAATAGAAACAGTAAAATGCTAAAAATACCCTAAAGCCTAATAAGAACTGAAAATCACTAAAACACCGGACCAAGTAGCACTCTGAACCCAAAAGAAGGGGCTCCTCAGCGTCCCTCCTCATTCAGAAAGCTTGGATGATTGCATTGCTACCTCAAGCAGAAGTGCAAAGTGAGGAATATCAGAACTGGCCAGTGCAGGCACAAGGACAGCTTCTCCATGGGCTCTGGACTGGCCCGTGCAGGCTTGACGACAGCCACTTTCCAGCTGAGGACTGACCCGTGCAGGCACAAGGACACTCACTTTCAAGGCTCAGGACTGGCCCATTCAGGCATGAGGACAGCCTCTCTCCAGGCTTGGGACTGGCCCGTGCAGGCATGAGGACAGCGGTTCTCGAAGTTTGCTTGATTCCTGAGGCCAACGGCCACTCTAGTTCTGTGTGCTTGGCCTTCAGGACACGTTCACAGTTCTAGGGAGAGAGAGCCTCTCTCAGAGGAAGCTGCTTAAGCGTTTATTTTATTTATTTATTTATTTATTTATTTATTTATTTATTTAGCCTCGAGTAACCATTTGTAAGTACATTCGCTGCCCCTTTCATGGGCAGTGGCCCATTTCATGTTTCTTGAACAATGTCCTTCACAATTAAATGGCCAGACATGTGGAGAGAGGGCAGCAAGCCTCAGCCTGGACTTTACCCTCTGACCACAGACCATCGGTTTCCCAGCCTCCACAGCCTGGGACCCCCTTCACTGTCCCCCAACCAGATGGTAACACCTTACCCCAACAGGGTCAGCACTTGACCAGCAGAGACCCGAGGGATTTTGCTACTCTGGGGCCCCTTAGACCAACTGGGTAAAAGTTCAGGTGCCCAAATCCCTATGAAGACCAGAGATTCAAAAAACCTGATGCACATGTGACAGATAAGCTACTGAAACTCAAAGCTCTTGTCAAGGCTTCGGCCAAGAAGAGGACCTCGGACCCCCTGAAGGATCTAAAAAAGAAAAAAAAATGGACACTTACACTTCCTCTGAGGGTTCCTGAGAGCACGAGTCACCCACTGACCAGGGATACCAGACCATCTGTTTTACAGCCCACCACCAGAAAAAGAGTAGCCTCCTCTTCTGTGCCCATCCCTGGGAAGGTGACAAGAAGCCAGTCTATATCCACTGTGTTTGAAGAACCTATGGATTTTGACCAGTTGGGTGCCAGAGTGCCTGCAACATCTTTTAAACATGAGGCAGGAGATGCCAGACAAAAGTTCAAAGAAGATCACACAGTGCATGGGCCATCTTCTGCTGGACAACATGGACAGGTAATTTCCCCGCACATTCAAGGTTCCCCACATCCTTCCCGATTTAGCCAGGAAGATCTGGGATCTTCCACTTCTCCCCAAGATGCTCAGGGACTGTCGCTATCCACCCAACCTGCTCAGGGACTGTCCCTATCAACCCAAGATGTTCTGGAACTAACCAGATATTTCCAAGGGTCTATGGGACATTCCACTTCTGCCCAAGCATCCCAAAGACTTCCCACTTGTGCTGAAAGGAAAATCATACATGCCTCCTCTTCCAGAAGGAGTTCTAAAAGAATGTCCCCTACCCTACATAACTCTCATCTTTCCAATTCTCCTCCAAAGCATGTTGGACAAGACTCCTCTGTTCAAGGGGACCTACCACAGGCCCCATCAGACAAGGAGGGATCCAAACCTCCTTCTCCCAAAGGTAACGTCAGAGATTTCTCCTTTGTCCCAAATGCACCGAGTTCCATCTCATTTCCCCAAGAGAGTTCAACATGTTTGACAGCTGCCAAAGCAGAGCATGGAGATAAGTCCTGTCACAAAGAGAGCCAAAGATGTTCCCCTTCTCCCCCAAAGTGCTCTATGCAATCTGCTTCTCGTAAAGTTATTTTGAGACTTGACCCTGTTGACCAAGGGGATTTCAGAACTTCCCCTTTAAACCAAGAGGGCTTTCAAAGTCCTCTACCATTAAAAAACGGGCTCAGAACATCTCTTACAGTCCAAAGGGAAAGAAATGCAAACATGATTCCCCAAGTGAGCCTCAAACCGCTCATATCTGCCCAATCAGAGACAAAAATTTCCACACTTATACCTGGAGCTCAAGGACCTTTGCCATCCTTAGAAGGGGCTCTTGAGAGTTTCACACATAGGCTAGATGTGATAGAAACTCCCGAGTCTTCCAAAGGGACTCTTGTGCCTTCTGCACAAACACAAAGTGAACTAGAACCATCAACATCTTCGCCAGGGGTTCTGAAACCTTCTCTATCTGTAAGGGGACCACTAGGATTATCTCCCTCTATGGAAGAACATCAAAGACATGTTCTTAAATCTGCTCTCCCACAGAAAGGAAGATTAAATCATTCTCCTGCTATGAAAAGTGATCCTGAACATTCTCATTCTAGCAGAGGACTGAAAGATGCTCTCTCCAAACAATGGGTCCTCAGAAAGTCCCGATCTGATCAAGAATTATTCAAATATCCCCTACCAGCCAAAAGGGCCCTCCTGACTTGTCATCAGGTCCCAAACAGCCGAGATTCTGCCAAAATGCTTCCAGGGAGCCAAACAAGCTCCATCTTTGTACAGTGTGCTGAGACCATACAACCCTCCATGCAGCCCTTGGGGGCGCTGGTACATTATGTATCTGTAGGAGAGGCTGTAAAGAATTCCCCATATACACCAAAGATGCTAGGATTTCCAAAACCTGTACAGGATTCTCTGAGTATTACCCTATCACATAAAGGGATTGTAGGACAGGATACCTCTACAAAAGGAATTATAGGCACAGTCCCATCTTTAGAAAGGACTTGCGGTTGTGACACATCTACAAAAGATGTTCTAGGACAGATTCCATCTGTACAGTAAGTTCTGGATCCAATTCAATGTGAATAAGGTGCTATGGGATGTGATTTGCACACACAAGAGTCTGTAGCATCCTGTACAGCTAAAGAAGGGAATTCCTTGGATTCTACCTGTGCACAAGAATCCATAGGACCTCCCCAAATTTCACAGGAGACTATGAGAACTACCCTATCTCCTCAAGAGGATCAGCCATCTTCCCCAAATACACAAGATGCTATAGACTCTTATCCACATGGACAAAGGGCCGTTCGTCCTTCTCCATGCCAACACATGTCTCCAGAATATCTTCCAAATGCCCAGAAAGCTCTGGGTTCTACTTCATCTTCAAAAGACCCATGGAACCTGTTTTGACCATCAAGTTGGCTAAGACCTGATACTTCTAGACAGAAGTTGTTATCCCCTTTTTCAGCTGAAGAAAGTTTTCTTGGAACTTCCATGAGTACACAAGTAGGGCTAGAAATCTCCCTACCTGCCCAAGAGTCTCTTAGATCTCTCAAATATGTCCATGATGCTCTAGGAGAGGCCACATCTACAGAGGTATCTCTAGGCCCTTCCCCTCATTCTGAAGTCACAATCAAGTCTTGTACAGGTACACAAGACACATTAAGACCTTCCCCATCTGTGCAGATGGTCATAGGATCTACCATATCTGAACAGGCACTTTAAAATTATGCAAGTCCCATTTTATCAGAAGTTCTGGAGTCTCCTTTGTCAAAGTGTTTTTGAATGTAATATGATTATTAGGATGTTTGGACTCACATACAAGTAATGCTACTCATCTTCCAGAACTGCTGTTAAGAACAGTAAGATTATACTATACATGTCATGTATTATTCCTTTTAGAATTAGACTATTCCTGACAAGTCTGAAATTCCTAGAACACAGTTTTACCTGTTTGCTCAGTACATCTATATATATAGTGTGTGTGTGTGTGTTTGTGTGTGTGTGTGTGTGTGTTTGTAGCAGTGGTGGCCCATGACTTAAATCCCAGCAACTGGGAGAAACAGTTAGAAGGATTTTTGAGTTCAAGACCAGCTTGGTCTACAGAGGGAGTTCTTGATCAGCCAGAGAAACCCAGTCTCTAAAAACTCAAACAACTAAAATCAAGAAACAAGGTAATGTACTCTTTCCAATAGTATTTAGTAAAGTGAATAAAACAGCAATGGCATGTGCTGTAAGATCGAGGATTGACAAATGGTACCTCATGAAACTGAAAATCTTCTGCAAGGCAAAAGACACCGTCAATAAGAAATAAAGGTCACCAACAGATTGGGAAAGGATATTTACCTATCTTAAATCAGATAGGGGACTAATATCCAATATATATAAAGAACTCAAGAGGGTGGACTCCAGAAAATCAAAGGACCCCATTAAAAAATGGGGCTCAGAGCTAAATAAAGAATTCTCACCTGAGGAACACCGAATGGCTGAGAAACACCTATGTTGAATAGAATTGTAGGTTTTTTTTTTTTTTTAAGGAATTTATTATGAATCTTGCCTAGAGAGCAAGGCAAAAAAAAAATAATAAAAGTGGTTCAAATAGAGAAATTTGAAGTCACATAATTTTAGTAATAAATAGCATAACCTGACACAAAAAACCCCTAGAGACCTTCTAGAAAGCTCTTAGATCAGATGTATAAATTCAACAAAATAATAGAATAATCAGGATATAAAAACTAGTGGACAGAATCATTGGTTGAATTGGAGAAAGACTGAAGGAGTCTGACGTCACAGGCCCCTCCCATGACATGCACTTCCTGCCCTGGGCCTGAGTGACTGAAAAGCCTTGACCCCCTGGCCCCGCCCCCTGCAGCTCACTTCTTGCCCCTGGACCTCGCCTCTCTGGCCTCTGTCAGAGGCTTCGTCAGTGACTTCAGGGCCATGGGACTCCCCCTGCACCTGCTTGTTATATTTAAATAAAAAATATCCCATGAGTTCCTGAACAGAAATGATTTTTATTTTTTTATTTTTATTTTATTTTTATGAGAGCCCATTGGGTCAAAGGGGTACATTTTATGACCTCGATCGTCACTTTATGAGTCTTCAAATACTATAGCACATTGTTTCACAAAATGGTTTTATAATTTTTGGGGTCTTTTTAGGGTTCTTGAGGTTTTGTTGAATTTTAGGGCAGTTTTTAGGGGTTGTACCTCTACCTCCCAAAGTACTGGAATTATTCACATCAACATTTCTGGTTTTTTAAACTTAAGGTTTTTTCGTGTCTTTTTAGGGTTCTACAGATTATTATTATTTTAGGTTGTTTAAAGCTTTTTAAAAAACATACCTAAACCACATGATCATCTCGTTAGATGCTGAGAAAGCATTTGACAAAATCCAACACCCATTTATGATAAAAGCTCTTTATCAGGTTTAGATTCTCTGTGGTGGAATTTTTTTTGCTTCCGTTTGTTTCTTCTTAGATTAGCAAATTAAGATTGTGAAAATGGCTCTTTTGGAAAATCAGAGGTCTTTTGTATTTAAAGAACCCATATAATGTCAGAATCTCTCTGTCCCTGTCTCTGTATCTGTCTCTGTCTCTCTGTCTAAGTCTCTGTCTCTGTCTCTCTGTCTCTCTGTCTCTCTGTCTATCTCTGTCTTTCTCTCTGTCTCTTTCTCTGTCTCTCAATCTCTCTGTCTCTCAATCTCTCTGTCTCTCTGTCTCTCTCTGCCACTCTCTGCCTCTCTCTGTCTCTGTCTGTCTCTGTGTCTGTCTCTCTCTCTCTGTCTCTGTCTCTCTCTGTCTCTGTCTCTGTCTCTGTCTCTGTCTCTGTCTCTCTCTCTTTCTCTCAGGCTGCCTAAGAATCAATAGTTCTCTATTGCTTCAGTTCTGTGCTCCCTGCCATGATGATTGACCAAAGTTCTGACGCTGTATCCCATCGTCCAAATAAATGCTTTATTATCTAATAATAGCCTTAACCATGGTGTCACTTCACTGCAATAGAACAGTGACTAAGACAGGATCAAGCCAATAAACAGTGTTTCCTGTTATCACTTCAAGTTCCTATTTTTGGCTTCCTAGGAGATAGTCTGTAACCTGTAAGCAACTAACCCTTTTATTCCCAAGTTATTTTTGATTGTAGTATTCTTTATGGTGAGAAAGAAGCAAACTAGAACAATTACCTGTCATATAGGTAATGAGTACATCTTACCTTTAAATTAAAATGAAACGTCTATACATTATTGTGTGTGGTTATAGGATAAGTGACAGTGATACTATTTGACATTTAGCTTCTGAAAGAATCTGTCCCACTTACTGTTTCTATTGTTGTAAGGATACACCAGGTCCATAGAGGAAACTACATAGAAAAGGTTTTATTCAGTTTATACTTCCACATTGCTGTTTATCACCAAAGAAGTTGGGACAGAACCTGAAAGAACACAGGATCATGTAGCCAGGAGCTCATGCATAGGCTATGGAGTGGTGATGCTTATTGACTTGCTCCTCAAATCTTGGATTTCACCATGCACACTGGACTGGGCAGTCTCCCACCAATTAAGTAAATGCTTGGGAGTTAGATCATATGGAGGCATTTTCTCAACTGAGGCTCCTCCTTTTAAAGAATTTAGATCTTGTCAAATTGCTATGAAACCAGTGTGGCATTCTGAATGTAGTTGGCCTATGAGGAGGTGTGGACTTGATGGAGTAGGTGTGTCCTTGATGGAGGAAGCATATCATTCTGGGTCTTTAAAGCTCTGTCCAGTGTGAAAGAGACTCTCCTTCTCGCTGCATGCAAAACAAATCTTTTCTCCTGGCTGCAATTGGATCAAGATGCATAACTCTCAGATTCCACTCCACCACCATGCCTGACAAGACACAACCCTGTTTCCTGCCTTGATGATGGTGGATTGAACCTCTGAACATGTAATGAATGTTGAAAAGCCCTCATGAAATATTGTCCCTTATGAGAGGCCTTGGTCATGGTGGCATTTCAAATGAATGAAACCCTAACTAAGACAACCAGCTAGTACAGAAACTCTCCCAGATATCAAAATTAATCAACAATAGAGAGTATTTTTAGTCATGCAGCATACAAACTTATTCAAGAGAGAAAAACAGCAATGAATGAGTACATGATAAGCCTCCCTCAAAGAGACACTCTTGGAGTGCAGATTTGGCCAAGGCAGACACCCATGAAGCTCAGGGGCTCC
Source organism: Mus caroli (assembly GCF_978045245.1). Lineage (NCBI taxonomy): Eukaryota > Metazoa > Chordata > Mammalia > Rodentia > Muridae > Mus > Mus caroli. Next base: position 733,362 of record NW_028227312.1, on the reverse strand, counting down.
TCAGGAGAAGTGACCTACCAAGTGGGCAACCTCAAAGCATTTGAAACCCATGACAAACAGCATAGGAAAGATGTCAGCACAAATGCATTCGATACACCTTCTATGTTTTCTGAGAAGGAGGTCACAGACAAGTAAAAGACTGGAATTTCAAGGGCATAGACAGGTTGAAGTAGCACACAGATATGTAGATAGTCATAAGTTTGGTGGAGAGCCAGGTGGAAGAGACCAGTGTGGGAGATTTTGATGGTCATCTGGGTCATTCATTACAGATATCCAAAAGATCACAGGATTCATCAGAGGCAAAGAGTGCTCAGGGAAGGAACACAGGATCTATTCAACACCTGAAATTACCTAACAGCATACTCATTTTATTTTCTGAATTACTTATTTGAACTGTACATAAAAAAATCATGGTGTTTATGATGTTTTAGGGAGACTCATATATATACTCTTAGATTTGGATTCACTAGTTATTCTGGTAAAATGTACTCTAAGAAACACACACACACACACACACACACACACCACATTCTTCTTTAATGACTGGCTAGCTATTTGTTAATAAACAAAAGAAGCCAATGTGGATATGGCACAATTTTGACTATGTAAATGAACTTTCTATTCTTCCTGAGTCTCCTGCTTCATTTTGTGAGAATTCCTTCTTTGAATTTATTTATCCCTCAGTGTCCTCTACTCCTTTGTGTGTCCATTGTTCTTTTTAAATTTCACTATCAATTTGATCTTTCATACCTTCATCGTGGTTTCTTTTCTGCATGTAAATAATGTATTTCTTAACATAGATATCTTTGTGGGATTAGAGAGATGACTCTAAATCCAGAAGACTGGATTTGGTTTCTTGAATTCATATCCAAGGCTCACAATCACCATTAATGGCAGCTCCAGGGGACCCAACAACTCATATTTCTGTGGTCACCTGCACTCACAAGCACATGTCCTACCCTCACACATATAAGAAAAGATAAAAATATTAAAAAGAGAGACAAGTTTCACTAGACTTCATTATTCAAATGAAACTTGATACTCTCTAATTGCTGAAACTGTTTGGATCATTTTTATGGATTACTCCTTATGTTCCAAGGCCAAATTCCTTTTATGTGTCACTCTTTCACCAACTTTGTTTCTTCCTCAGACATCATACCAGAGATTCTACTGATGTTATATCCTTCTCCCCTACTTAATAAACATCCTTCTTTTGCTGCGATCCCTGCTCCACCACATCCCATCTCCAATTCCAGTCCTCCATACAGAGCAGAGATACAAAGTCCTATTAATTTTACCATGTGTGATATCAGATGTATGTACTGTTCTTCCACCATAGCCCATCTCTTCCACCAAAGTCTTATGTCATATCATGTCATATCATATCATGTCTATTCAACACCTGAAATTACCTAACAGCATACTCATTTTATTTTCTGAATTACTTATTTGAACTGTACATAAAAAAATCATGGTGTCATATCACACATTTTAAATTTTAGAGCAAAACAAATTTTATTGGCAATCATACTGGGTTTGTCAAAGACACTTAGGTAGACAACACAGGAAAACAAACATTTTTTTCCTATTCTACAAGTTTATGGGCCTGTACTTTTGTGATTTTTTCACCTTAAGGAGTCTTTGACACCAGATTATAGACATAGATCTGGAGATGACCATGAAACTTGATAAAGTACACAGAAGGATTGGCACGAATTTGGTAAACAATCTTTCCAAGATTTTTGGAACCATCCTCTCTGGTGTATTGCACCCAGTTTCCTATTAAGAAGTCACTGTTATCATGTGATGTCACCTCAGCATGAGGAGTCTCTGGAATGATGTCAAGGTTACCTTCATCGTAGTCATCCAGGAGCTCATAAATGTAGAGGACCGGATCCTTCTTGTAGCTAATGTAAAACCAGTCCTTCATGACTGGCACCTGGGCTAGCACCATCCCATTCCAGTTTTCCTCAGAGCCATGCTTTCCCTCAAATTTGTGTTGTACTGCTCTGCCAACCAGGCTTCTGGCGAGGTGGGCATCCCTTAATTGAGGAAATACTACATTGTGAGGCAAAACCTTAAGATTTAAAATCCTCTCATCACTGTGGAGCTCCAGTCCATAGACGCTGTCAATACCGTCATACTTCAGCAAATAAAGAGAAGGGTTTGTTGGCAGTTGATCTAGAACTATGGCCTTCCAATGGCTGACAGGTTCATTACCTTCCTTCCAACTGTGAGAAATTCTGCAGCCGACAATAATTCTCAGGGCCTGAGATGAAGGCATCCTCCTCCTCTTCTTTTTGAGGGATGTCATGCTCAGCCTCTTCGGAGGTATTGTCTTCTAAATGGCTGTAGAACTGGTGTATTAGGCCACAGCAACCCTGGTCCACTGTCTTGTGACTATCATTCTTTGTTCAATCATCATACTTGGCCATTGTCTGGGTTTGAAGATCTTGCCTGTTTAAACCAGAAACAATGCTGTTGCCTCTGTCATAAATATGAGATCTTAAAGGGCAATGGGTGTGGGGTGCAAGAGAATGCTGGACCAATGCTCTTCTTTAAGAGAACTTCTGGGTAGGTGAAGAAGGCTATGCTAATCAGGTGTGTGCTTCTAAAGTCAATTTTATCAAAATAAGAAGTTCATAAGCCATTATGGTGCATGCATTTATTCCCAGCACTCAGGAGGCAGGTTCTGGCATTTTTCTGAGTTAGAGGCCAACCTGGTCTACAAAGTTAGACCCAGGGCAGCCAGTGACATACAGAGTATTCCTGTTTCAAATAGATCAAAAACAACAAAACAAACAAACAAACAAAACAAAGAACAAAATAACAAAAAACAAACAAAGAAAACAAACGAATAAAAAGAGAATTTAATAGGAGATGGTCGTGACCAAAGACTTTAATCCCAGATTTCAAGGGGCAGTGGGAGGCTGACCTTTGTGACATCAAGGCTAGCCTGGTCTGACAGCCATAGCTACACACAGAGAAACTCAAAATAAAATTAAACAAACAAATAAACCAACGAACAAGGGATTCCAGGAAATGAACATAGGGAAATTAACAAGTAATTCTCTAGAGCTCAGAATAACATACTCAGATAAAAATTTCTTCAGCCCTGAGCTAATTTTCCTCTGCTGAGGAAACTTTCCTTAAATGGGTAGGTCAGTGTGGAAGTTGGTATGTCTGTTGCCCTCAAGGATCAAGCAGAATAGAATTAAAAAATGAGCCAGAGTTGTCACCATACCTCTCTTGTATTTGCATGTTCTGAGCTAGTTGGCTACTTTCACAAATATCTACCTAGGGACAGAGCACACAACTGGACTTCTGTATTGTGTCTCCAGACCCAGTCCCAGGCATATTATTGAAGCCATTGCATCTCCGACTTCAACAAGATCTCAACAAGTCCATGCCATATCAGCCATTTAGAAGTAATATCTTCTAAAATGCACATGGACAAAGGGGAGTTTTGGCATATTAGTGGAATTGTGAAGGAGATATTGTTAGCAAGGTTAATAAACTCAGGAGATCAAATAACCTAAACCATCCACCCTCCTAGATCCCAAACATGGGAGAAATTAGAATGTACAGTTACTTACTGTAGGAGGGAAAACATATAGCCTTAAGGAGCCATGAGAGTCCAAGATACTCCATAAATATACATACCCCAAACAAATGTCCTAGTTTTCAAGATTCTGTCTTCTGAACCAGGCCAGGCACCAAAAGCCTCTGGAAAAACTTTATGGGTCAGGAGCTGACCTGGCTTTCACACACCACTGTGAAGATACTGAACCCAGCTTCAAGGAATTCTAGTGTCTCCAAGTGGAATAGATGTGCAAACTCTGACCAGTGCTCTGTGACATCACCCTATCTCAGCTTACATCATAGAACCCCTATCAGGCTGGTTCCTTCTGGAGTTACACTCAGAAACATTGAGCATCTAGAATTTACATTTTCATATGGCCTCCTAGAAATCCAAAATAAATCCCTACAAAAATGGCCTGATTACCTGATCCACATTCTGCCCAAGTAGATTCACTCTTGTATCATTTTTATTGTGTATTTGTTTGTTTGTTTGTTTATTCTGGTTTTTTGGGGGGGCTTTATTTTCCTTCTGTGAAAGTCTTCAGTGTCTGACACACCAGCACTCTTGGTGGTTATTTTCCCTGTTACAATCTTCCCCTTGGTTATCTTTAAGCTGTTCTTGGAATCAGAAATGTTGCCAGACACTTGAGGCAACACACTGGATAGCACACTATTCATTTTATCAAAACCCACAGTTAGAGGAAGACAATTTTTTATTCAAAGAAAGCTGGAGTTTGACAGGATTGAATACCTTGTATTGAAGCCAATGGCAATCATGAATTATGGATTCTTTGCAAAGTGCAAGGAAATCATAGTCCTTGGTCCTGCTTACAAATTTGAGATAAACTTAAAACAACCCGGTATCTAACAGTCACATTTTAAAGCTCTTTAAAATTTACCAACATTTCTGGTTACAAGGAATTTCATAGATTGAATGCAGTAAAACAGGATGAAATAGATAATGTAATTTTACTTTTGAAATATGGGTTGACAGAATACTGGACACAGGTAAGTATGGAATTTACTTACAAATTAGAGGGCACTTTAATTGTTCATGCCATATAGATCTTCAGTTCTTCAAAAAAAAATCTTTTTCAGACTCCTCCACTGTCCCCATCACACTGTACATCCTCTTCATAGTGGATGACACTAACTAATTAGTTAGACTCTTCCAGCTCAGCCATCAACAAAAGATCATTCCTTACAGATGTGGCCATATGTCAGTGTGATGAGGGCAGTCTTCATCTGAGGTACTATCTTCCCAGTTTGATTTTCGTTCCAATAATAATCTAAGAAGAACCACTAAACATCCATAATATCAATGTTGATTGTTATACTGTGTGAAATAGACAAGCTATGGAGGAAATATAGATGTCAACCACACGGTGAATTTCTTAAAATGAGAGAGAGAGAGTGAGAGAGAGAGACAGAGAGACAGAGAGACAGAGAGACAGAGAGACAGAGACAGAGAGAGTGTGAGACAGAGATAGAGACAGACACACAGAGACAGAGAGACAGAGAGACAGAGAGACTGAGAGAGAGACAGAGGTATTTCTCATCTAAGTTTACTAGTGAAGGGTTTTGATTTCAGAAAGAATAGATGGTAATGAGAATTATGTTAGGTGAGACAAGCCAAACTCAAAATGACAATTGTCAAATTATAATTTTAATAAGGCACATTAAATAAAAGGAGATATTTTGAAACAGTATGGGCAGCAGCAGGGGGGCTGAGCAGATAGAAATGGAGAATAGTGGGGAGGATGAAGATGGTTAAAGAACAGTATAAACCTGTGAAAAGAGTCACAACAAAGTCCAGTGACTTGTACACTTAAAGCACATTGGTATTAAGTAGAAGATTCTAAATGATGGTTTGATTAAATTGGGAATTTTAGCTTCAAGATACTATAAAATTTATTTTTATGTTTCTAATCTCATGTGGATATTGCATTTTGGGCTAGATATGGTTGACAGGATATGGCAAGGTGTTTACATCTTTGTATAACATTATTCACCCTAAACACACGTCACTCAGTGGGCTGCCATGCTTTCATAGGGAAGGAAGTAGTTAGAGATTTTAAGTGTACATGAGGTAGAAAGAAAAATGCCCCCACATGACTATATATTTTCAAATATTCACCTTCATATGTTGTTTGAATGTGTTTCCCCAAATGTAATTTTCTGTAGACTATCCTCAGGTTTTAATATATTAGGAAAAATTGGACTGGGTCAGGAGGGATAGGACCTACAAATAAAAATCAACGAATAATGCTGTCATAGGAAAGGTTTAATTATGACAGGGAGTTTGGTTCCCTCTTTTGTCTTTCTAGCCCATTGGATCCCTTCTGTGATTTCAACATCTCACTAGAATTTCTTTATCTACTGATAATGTCTTCTTCTTGAATTTCCTGACTCCTGAAAAGAAGTCATGCAAAATAGGCTTTATTGTATACTAGAAATCAGTGTCATTCTTTTTGTCAATACAACATGTATGATTATGTCTCAGAATCATGATCAACTGAGCCATAGGGGAAAATAATTAGGCTATTTGTGCTGACTAAAGACGAGATGAGTTCAGTGTTATCATGTGATCTCTTCATGAAAGAAAGCTGCATAGTGGGTGAGAATAGATTAGAGAGTTACAGCTCAGGAGGGACTCAGCCATCTGCTGTTGGCCTTGGAGATATAAAGGGACACTACATAAGGGATCCCTAGGAAGAGTGCCAGCCACTGCTTTTAGCTAGTGGAACCATTTTTAGAATCACCATTTTCTAGAATTTAAGAGATAACTGGATTACTCTAATTTACTAAGTACCGCCATTTGATACATCAGTGATCATCAACAAGCTGTACAGGTGTGGAAAGAAGGTTGGGGACTCAGAAGAAGCCTGTTCTTGAAAAACCCTCTGCGTTCAAGGGTGGGAGACATCTGCCCAGCAACACTAGATAAACATTATACATTGGTAATGGTACCCCCATCGTGTCTAGACTAATGGTTTTCCAACCATGGGTTGAGACTCTTTTCAGTGCTCAAAAAACCTGATACAAGTGTCCCATATCATATATCTTGTTTATAAGATATATACATTACAATTAATGATTATAACAAAATTATAGTTTGAATTTGCAATGAGATAACATTACGATTTGGGAACTGGGTTTTAAAGGGCCAAATATTGGGAAAATTGAGTACCACTAGTCCTGACTCTTCAAAAGCATGTGATTCAGGATCATATGGAGGAATAATCCCCTTTCTTCAATCTGGTACTCCCGGAATACATCACCCAAAATTGTGAAAGTTAAACAGCTGCCTTACCATAGTCTATAAGCAGGGCATGCTGTCATCTTAGGTTTCTTGTAAGTTTTTTTTTTTCTTTTTAGAATTTTAGAGTATTTGTTTGTTTGTTTGTTTTTGTTTTTTTGTTTTTTGTTTTTTGTTTTTGTTTTTCTTTTCTAGAACTTTAGCATTCTCTTGAGGGTTTCAGGTTTTTATTTAGGGCTTTAAAGATTTGTAGGTATGTTTTACATCATTTAAGGGTTTTTTTTTTTGGATTTTAGTGTTTTGATGGGTTTTTAGCTTTTTCTTTTTAAAGGATTTTAGGTTTTTTATGGTTTTAGTGTTTTTTGTGTCTTTTTAGTGTTCTTCAGTTTTTCAGAATTATAGGAATTTTCTTTGTGATTTAGGATTTTTTTGAAGAGATTTTTTAAAAAAGAAATTTCATGGTGTTTTCTTGTTTGTATATGTTTTTTAAAGAATTTTATGGTGTTTTTAAATTTTTGGGATTTTTTTTGGAGCCTTAGGGTTTTTTCTTATAGTTTTACATTTTTTTTTTAGGGTTCTTGATGTTTTGTAGAATTTTAGGTCTTTTTTAGGTTTTTAGAATGTTTTAGGATTTTTTTAAGAGTTCTTATTTTGTTTTGTTTTGTTTTGTTTTGTTTTATGTTTTATGTGTTTTTTGTTGTTGTTGTATTTTTGTTTGTTTGTTGTTTTTTGGTTTTTTTACGGCTTTAAGTTATTTGAGGGATTTTTGGTTTTTGTTTTAGGGTATTTATAGGGTTCTTGGGTTTATTTTGGTATTATAGATTTTTTTTTTTTTAATTTAGGATTCTTTTTAGGATTTCAGTTTTTATATTTAGGGTATTAGGTTTTATATGTTTTTTAAAGTGTGTTTCAGGGATTTGGGGAGATTCAGGGTTTTGATGTATTTTAAGTGCTTTTAAAATATTTTAGGAGTTTTTTTTTTTAGGATTTTAGGGTTTTTTGGGGGGTCTTTTTATCATTCTTGAGTTTTAAAAAAGAATTTTGGATTTTTGGTGATTTTTTTTTAAAGCTTCATTTTTGTTTTTGTTTTTGTCTTTGTTTTTGATTTTAATTTTATGGTTTTTAGGGATATTTCAGGTTTTTTAAAAAAGATTTAATTTTTTTTTTTTTTTGGTTTACTACTTTAATTTTTTTTTAGGATTTCAGGATTTTTTTTTTTTTTTTGATTTTTAAATAATTTTAGGGTTTGGGGAGGTTATGATCTGATTTTTTTTTTTAATAGTTATTTTTAGGCCTTTTTTTTAGGCTTTTATAATTTTTTTCACTTTTTAATTTTTTAGTTTTTTTCTGATTTTAGGGATTTTTATGTGTATTTTAAAAATGGGTTTAATTTTTAATTTTTTAGCTTTATAAGGATTTAGGTATTTTTTTTAGGATTTTCATAAAAATCTTCAGGGTTATTTTGGGGTTTTGGGGGTCTTATGTAATTTTGAAAGTTGTTTTTCCATTTCTAGACTTTTTTTTTTTTTTAGAAGTTTAAAGTTGCTTTGTTTGTTTGTTTGTTTGTTTTATTGTGTTTCACGGTTTATATTACAGCCTTAGGGTGTTAGGTTTTATATTGTTATTTAAGATTTTTGGGTGTCTGTCTGTGTGTGTGTATTAGGTTTTTTTTTTTTTTTGTATTTTAGGGATTTTGGGGGGTTAGGTTTTTCTGAATTAAAAAAATTTTTTAGTGTTTTTTAGTTTTTTAGTTTTTTAGTTTTTTAGTTTTTTAGTGTTTTTTAGCATTGTAGGTATTTAGGTTTCTTTTTTTTAAGATTTCAAGATTTGGGGGGTAAATTCAGGGTTGTTTTGAAAAATTTTTTAAGGAATTTTTTTTAGGGTTCTAGAATTTTTTTTTTAGAAATTTAGGGTTTTTCAGGGTTGTAATGGTGTGTTTTTGTTTTGTGTTTCTCTTGTTTTTGTCGGTTTTTTTTTTTTATTATAGGGATTAGGGTTTCCTGGTTTATTTTAGGCTTTAATGTACATTGTAATGTTTTATATATATATATATATATGTTTATTTAAAGGTTATAGATTTTTGTTTTTGAGTATTGGTTTTGCGTTTCTGGTTCTGAAGTTTTTATTTTATTTTATTTATTTTATTTTTTTATTTTTTTTAGAAATGTAGGTTTTTTTTTTAGGGATTAGGGTTTACTGGTTTATTTTAGGGTTTTAGGTTCATTGTAATGTTTATATATGTATATATATATATATCATAAATATATGTTTATTTGAAGGTTATAGTGCTTTGTTTTTGAGTATTGTCTTTGGGTTTTTGGGTCCTAAGTTTTTATTTTATTTTATTATTATTTTTTTTAGAAATTTAGGGTATATATTTTTTTTAGTGTTATAAAAAATCCTGCAAGTTTTTGTTTTGGTTTTTGTTTGTTTGTTTTTTTAGGACTTTATTTTAGGACTTTAAAAAAAATTAGGGTTTTTTAATGTTTTTGAATTTTTAAAAAAGTCTTTAGGGTTATTTTTAGGGTTTTACAGATTTTTTAGAGTTTCAGGTTTTTTTCTTTTAGAGTTTTAGTGTGTTTTTAGATTTTTGAAAGTTTTAAAAAAAGGAATTTAGGGTTTTTTGGCTTCTTTTAGGGTGTTTCTTTGTTCTTTGTTAAATTCCCCCTCGACCCCTTCCTATTCCCCGGGATGTATGCTTTAAAAACAGACACATCAGCCTAATAAATGGAGACTTAATAGGACCCTCTGCTTGGTTTCTAGCTTTTCTTCCCCTTCCAATTCCATTTCCTCCCAGGTTTGCAGTACCACTCGCACCCATGAATAACTGAACCCTACGGGACTGGATAAGGGGCACCCAATGTGAGGGCGAGTTTTGGACCTTATTTCCTTCCAGTGGAGGTTCCAGAGAAGTTTGTCCTGACCCCAAGAATTTAGAAGTAGTGAAGGACCCCTTCCACTGCTCATAGAAGAGAGAAAAGTCCCTGGTGAGTTGATTCATCTCCACTCCAGGAACTGGGAAACAAACTATCAAAGGAAGCAGCCTTTATAATTTGCTTAAAGACAGCTCTCATGGAAAGAGGAGTTAGAGTTAAAAAGTAAGAATTGATAAACTTTTGTTGTTGTTGTTTTCATAGACAAGGCATGTCCAGGTTTATTATAGTTGGAGCAGAGATACATTGTAAGAAATGGAGAAGAGTAGGTAGAGAACTAAATGAAATTTTGGCAAAGCAGGGCCCTGATGCAATGCTGTCCCTGAGAATTTATTTACTTATTGGAGTTTATTCCGTGATTTGGTATAAAATGCAGCTGATGATCCCAGAAACAGCACCTTTTGTCAGTTGCAGAATATTGCCCCTATCCCTTGTCTCCGGAAGCTTTAGAGGGCACCCTCCCTAATACAAAGCCTCCAAAAGCTACAGACAGGGCTGAAGTCCCACAGGCTGCTCTTTATCCACATGTCCAGGTAACCACTTTGTCTGAGCAGCCCGCCCTGGGCAATCCACCACTGATCAATCCAGTCTTTAAGAAATATTTGGCTTAAAGCCCTTTAATTTCAGAGGACTCAGACACTTTAGAGAAAGAGGTAGTTTGCCCAGTAAACCTGAGCTGCTCTCTTGCTTCAGGCCCTCCCTGCAGTGCCCCTTCCTATCTGCTGCCTATTAGTGCTTCTGCACCATGGTGTCAGGCTTTACAGGTTTCTATTCTCATTGCTGCTAAGGATAAGCTGGTGTCTCAGGTAGCAGGATTACAAGAAGTACTAAAGCTACAGCAGCAGTATGCTCGCCTTTCTATAGAGCTAGCTTCACTCGAATATTCCTTAAAACAGACTATCCTTGTTCCTCCTCCAGCCGTAGTCTCAGGAGGCATAAAAAAGAAAGCTCAGTGAGCCATAAAAACCAAAACATTGGCTTTCCTTGTAATCACTCACTCCAAGAGAACTGCTAGCTGTGACCTGCCCACTTCTATGGGGTAGAAGCATCCCCCAGCCACCAGTGCCAAATCTGCTTCTGTAGAAATAGGGCCTTTAGAAGTGCACCATGCCGATTTCTCTGTGGACACTAACAGGAGGGTGGAGAAGATTATGAGAGTGATAATGAATTTGAAATCAAGAAGAAGAATTAACTGTCCCTATTCAACAGACAGAGTTTTGTAGACTAAGTTTTAAAGACTTAAAAGAGCGTAACTCTAGTGTTAGAACTTATGGTCCATCTGCCCCTTATATGCTTTCCCTCCTAGAAGCCCTCCCAGTAGTGATTGGATCAAAGAGATTTAAACTGTGTTAACTCGAGGATAGTTTTTCTCATGGAGGATTGTTTTCCTCAATAGGTGCCAGACCATTGCAGTAGCTAATCAGAAAAACCCTCCAGTGCCTGGACTGGCTGGACCTTGGAAAAGCTTTCTGGTCAAGAAAAATATTTGGCTAAGGAAAGGCAGAAATTGCCCAGTGGGTCTCTTGGCTCAAACTGCTAACACAGCATTGGGAACTTGGCATGCTATTCCTATGAAAGGTTCCATTATTTCCCCTTTAACTAAAATCATTCAAGGAACCCAAGAAGACTTTAGTGAATGTGTTAGTCTTTTGCTTGAGGCTGCAAAAAGAACCTTAGGTCATGAGGATGTGAAAGAACCTAGTGGGGAAACCCCCACTCCACTCCTGATTTAGCATGCACCCAAGAATCTCGAATAGAACACAACGCCTTGACGTAACAACAGGAGGTATTTTAATGGCGGAGCTCCAATTCTAAATGCATCTCACACAGGAGACAGTGGATTCGACCAAGAGGCTTGGAAGCTAGGGGTTTTTATATAAAAGGAGTGGGGCTGGGGGAGGAATTGGCGCAGTTTCACATGATTGGTCAATTTAAACATCAGCAGCCTGAGGTCAGAGGGGTGGGAGATAGGGAGGCGATGGGCCTGCCCGGGCATGTCCTGGTCTGTTCTGCTATGTTCTCAGGCCCAGGTTTCAAAGCTCACAAACAACTCTTTGGGCTATTTGACATACATTACATGAATCACAGGTCTCAAGTTTTATTTCCTTTCATTCCCCTCTTCTTCTGTATAGACTAATTCTAATCATAGAATTTTAGAGATTGGTGTCCCCTAACTCTTCATTTACCTGAACTATAGGTTGATATTGTCTCTGAAGAACCATGAGTTTTACTGTATCAATTCTACTCTGGATGAAAGCCATTCCTCTATTTATTATACAGGGGCCGAAAACTAAAGCTAAGCATATCATAAGGATTGGTCCAGCTACAGCGGAAATCAAAGAAGTTATCCAAGATGGTTGTAATTCAAACCACGTCTCAAACCACCCCCATTGAGCATCCCATTCCCGTTTCCTTCGCTCTAATCTTTCTCTCAGTTTCTGCATAGAGTCTCTAACTATTCCTGTATGATCTGCATAGAAGCAGCACTCTTCTTTAAGGGCAGCACACAGTCCTTCTTCTTTTATAAACAACAAATCAAGACCTCTCCTGCTCTGCAAAACTACCTCAGACAGGGAGGTCAAAGATTTTTCTAAAGCATCAATGGACTTCTCTATTGCCATTAGGTCTTCATTGACAGCATCCCTCAAAGACTGAATTCCCTGTCTTCCTTCTATCAAAGCTGACACTTATGTCCCCACTCCTACTGCCATACCTATCCCCATGAATGCAGCCAGGGTTAAAGTAATTGATTCTCTTTTTGACCGCCGGCCAGCATAGCTTTCTTCTAAACTGGATGCAGGGTGATAATATACGCGGGGTAACAGCTGGATCATGACACAAAAATCATGAGTTGAATTAAAAACCTTACTTGATACACAGGGAGTAAGACCTGTATTGCAAGCCCACCATCCAACCGGGGAAGATACAAGATAGTAATTAGCTTCCGTTCTGGACACGGACTGAATTTGTCTGCATAGGTGTTTGTGAGTGGAAGGTGGGGTGCCTATACAGAGACCTGGACTCCTCACAGATACATCAGTCAGGGTCAGTTTTTGTCCTGTTCCCCAAGAGCAGGAAGTATGGCTGCTGGTTCTGTTGAAATCTCCATTGAAGGCAATTTCTTCATAATAATGCGGACCCGAGTACAAGCATAGCCAGCAGTCCTCAGTAGCCCATGGATCAGTTCTATTAAGGGCATAAAAGGCTCCTCTCACTAGGTTAAACATCCTCTGTCTTTTTGAACGAATCTCAGGGGTAATAGTTAGAGGTACCTGAGGAGTGGGAGGTTGGGTGATAGCAGCCATACTAAGGGGGTCCGCAATCACTGGATTACGCTGAGTAATAGTATGGGTGAAGGGTGTGGACTTGGTTGGGGGGCCTAAAGGATTGTAGGGGGTCTCTATTTTTAATCTGATTGTGAACAATAATCCCTCATCATATCTTTCCTTGTAAATCCTAAGACCCCAGGTATACCCTTTTGTCCATCCCAGAGGTCTTTTCCCTGGTTCAGTAAAGGTGACGCGGCAAGGATGGCACCAGTCAGTACACTCATCTAGGTCAAATCCTCCAGGTACATAAGACGCTAGGGAATAGTTGGCTGTTACTCTCATATAGTCGCAACTTGAGGAGGGCTTCCAGTGGGCTGTACCTGAAGTCTTGCAACCCCAACTCTTGCAAAAGAAGTCAGCCTTACCTCCGCATGTTGGATTATGGGATTGACTTCAGTGGGGCCCGGGACAGACATAGAAGGCATGGGTTCGAAGCATACTTCTATCCCTTTGGTTAGAGCAACCACCCCATGGGTCTCTCGAATGTTTTTCTACGTAAGGTAGGGTGTTAAAGGTGCCCTCTGAATGTCAGAGTACCCCTCCAAGTCCCATCGAGGAGGGGTTCCTATAGCCAACTTACAGATGTCAGGGAAATAATCAGGCCACCAAGTCCAAAGAGGGTGTACCTTGGCGATTGTCCATACAGACCTACCCCCCTCATTGAGTACCTCCCACGTTTATTGAACAGGACTCTGGGGGTTGAAATCCTTTGGGATTGCTCCTACGAAGCAGGCACAACTTAAAAGGGTTAGTAGTCTTCTCCAAAGTCCACTCATCATGGCTGACTCCAGGGGGTGCTCTCTTGACATGGTATCCATGGACCCAAGTGGGGATTCCTTCCACTTTGATCGCGGTGGGCATTGTCAGTAGCACCAAGTAGGGTCCCTTCCACCTCGGTTCTAGGTTTCCTGCTTGGTGTCTCCTCACCAGGACTGCGTCTCCTACTTTAAACTGGTGCAGAGCCTGTGTGTCACAAGCAACATAGGTTTCTTTTAGCTGTTCCCAGACCCCTTTTCTTACTAATTCGAGAGCTTTTAATCAAGCCAAAAGATTGGAAGAAGGAGAGAAAGACACATCCGGGCGATTCCTATCCCCTACAGTCATAAAAATGGGTGGGGGCGCCCCATACCTTAACTCAAATGGAGTTAGGTCAAGGGGTCCAGGTGTATTCCGAACCCTGAACAAGGCATGAGGGAGAACGGCTGTCCAATCACTTCCGCTGGATTCTAAGGTATTTTAGTCAGAGTCTACTTTAGTGTTCTGTTCATCCTCTCTACCTGTCCTGAACTATGGAGTCTGTATGCACAATGTAATTTCCAATTTGTCCCCAGTTGCCTGGCCAATAACTGACTTACCAGGGAGACGAAGGCAGGTCCATTGTCTGACCCCATTACCTTAGGAATCCCAAAGCGGGGAAGGATTTCTTCAAGTATCTTCTTGACCACTACATTAGCCATTTCTTTCTTGGTGGGGAATGCTTCGACTCATCCCTAGAAGGTGTCTATAAAAACTAGGAGATATTTATTTCCATACCTAGCTGGTTTCACCTCAGTGAAGTCAGTTTCCCAGTAGGCTCCAGGCCTGTCTCCTCACAGTTGTTTTCCTTCATGGAGCCTGCTAGACTCAGCATTGGTAAGTGCACAAGCACGGCAGTTTTTTATTATCTCCTAAAAATTCTCTTTAGTCCAGGATTGTAATAGGGGGACTTACTAACCAATTTTAGTATTTTTTTTTGTTCCTAAATGAGTCAGATGTTGTATGTTAGCTATTTAATCTCGCCCCTCTTCTTCTGTGAGGGTTCTTTTATTTATTTCCTCAGCAGCGGGCTGTTGGGTTCTCATCACCAGAGTCATTGGCCCTTGGGTTGCTTTTTTAGCTTCTTGGTCTGCCATTTGATTTCCCTTTTCAACGGGTCCAGTTCCCTTCTGGTGTCCTGGGCAATGGATAATTTCCACCCAACGGGGCAAATGGGCAAATGAACAGCTTCTAATAAGCTGAGAATTTCTTCTTTATTTTTGATGTCTTTGTCAGCAGACTTCAGCAGTCCACGGTGTTGGTATATTGCTCCGTGACAATGAGCCGTGGCAAAATCATACCAGCTGTCGGTATAGACAATAACAGTCCTTCCTTCTGCCACCTTAAGGCTTGAATTAGTGCAATTAGTTCCCGTTTTTGAGCTGATGTACCCTCCGGCAGGCTGCTGGCCCATATGACAGACTTTCCATCCACTACTGCTGCCCCAGCCCTCTGCTTACCTTCTACCACAAAGCTTCTTCCGTCCGTGAACCAAGTCATCGCCCCTGGCCAAGGTTGATCTGTGAGGTCTGGCCAGATTCCAGTCTCTTCTGCCATTATTTCTTCACAGTTATGTGCAAGGGTCTCGTCAGCCTCAGATAGTAAGGAGGCAGTGTTGAGAATGGCTGGGGGTGCGAAACTTACTCGCTCTGTCAGCAATAAGCTCTGGTAAAGCGTCATTCGGGCATTGGTCATCCAGCGGTCTGGTGGTTGCATGATGATGCTCTCAAGAGAGTTTGGGGCCACTATGGTAACATTCTGGTCCATAGTAAGTTTGTCAGCATCTCTTAATAGCACAGCCGTGGCTGCTATCGCTCGCAGGCAGAAGGGACATCCACTGGCCACAGAGTCCAGTTTCTTTGATAAGTAGGCTACCGGGCACTTCCATGGTCCCAAAACCAGGGTAAGGACTCCCCTTGCCACTCCATTTCTTTCATCAATGTATAGGGTGAAAGGTTTGTTTAAATCTGGAAGGGCCAATGCAGGAGCCTGCTGCAGTGCCTTTTTGAGAGTTTCAAAGGCTAGCTGATGTTCCCTGGTCCAGGTAAATTCCCCTTTCTCTTTGGTTATTGGATACAAGGGAGCTGCCAGTGAGGCAATTCCGGAATCCAGAGTCTGCAAAACCCGGCAGTCCCCAGGAACTCTCTTTCCTGGCGAGCAGTGGTTGGAGCCGGGATCTGCATAACAGCTTGTTTTCTGGCTTCTGTGAGCCACCGTTGTCCATCTCTCAGGACATATCCTAGGTAGATCACTTCTATCTGGCATAACTGAGCCTTTTTAGCAGAGGCCCTATAGACCAGCTTACCTAACTCGCCCAGGAGGTTATGGTTCCCAATTTCACAGTCCTCGCGTGTTTCTGCAGCTAGGAGCAGGTCATCTACATATTGCAGAAGAGTCACCTGTTGGTTATTGGCTCAGAAAAGAGTAAGATCTCGGTGTAGGGCTTCATCGAACAAAGTGGGCGAGTTCTTGAATCCCTGAGGCAGCCTCGTCCATGTGAGCTGTCCATCTTGTCCACTCTCAGAGTCTCGCCATTCGAAAGCGAACAAGGGCTGGTTGTTGGTGTGTAACCTCAAACAGAAAAAAGCATCTTTAAGATCCAGGACTGTGTATCATGTCCGACCAGGTGGCAAGGTGCTGAGGAGGTTATACAGATTTGGCACCGTGGGGTGTATGTCCTGAACTCTCTTATTGACTTCCCTAAGGTCCTGGACTGGACGGTAGTCACTGGTCCCTGGTTTTTTTACTGGAAGTAGAGGAGTGTTCCAAGGGGATTTGCATGGAACCAAAATGCCTTGTTGCAGCAGTTTGTTGATTTGGGGGCATATACCCTCTTGAGCTTCTCTGCTCATGGGATATTGTCGGACCCCTATAGGGGTGGCCCTGGACTTAATTCCAATCACCACGGGGGGGACCAGTTTTGCCATCCCTACTCCTCCCGTCTCTGCCCACGCCTGAGGGTATCGATTCAACCAGTCCTGTAATCCCTCATGGGGCTTTACTTTATTTTGGTAAAGTCGATATTCCTCTCCTAGTTGTAAAGACAGCTCTAGAATCTGGGGCACTTTTATTCCCCACAAAACCACCGGTCAATGAGAGGTGAAAGTTATTTGTGCTTTTAACTTGGTTAGTAAGTCTCTCCCCAATAAAGGCATAGGACACTCTGGAATGACTAGAAACGAGTGAGTTACTGGATTTCGCCTTATGTCTACTACTCGGGATGTGGTCCATGGATACATTTTTTGTCCCGTGGCCCTGATCACCAAGGTTTTTTCAATTTTCTTCACTTTTCCTAGAGGTGTTTTGAGTACTGAAAATTTGGCTCCCATGTCGACTAGAAAGTCCCCGGGGGTCCCCTCCACTTCTAAGGTTACCCTAGGCTAGGGGAGGGGGTCCGAGCCCCTTTCCCCCTAGTCTTCACCTTTTCCAAGAGAAAGCACCTTTACCTCTTGTTTTTTTTTTTTTTTTTTTTTTTTTTTTTTTCGGATAGTTGCTCTTCCAGTGGCCCATTTCCTTGCAATATGCGCATTGGTTCCTCTCCAGGCGCTGCCCGCCTTCTCGGGGTCTCCTTGGTCCCTGCTGTCTTTTGTCTCCCAGGTTTCCTGACAGTCTACCTCTTCTTCCGTTATCTCTTTCTCATACTGCGGCCAGGATCCTAGTCAAAACCTTTTCTTGCATCCTGTCTCTCCTATACTCATCCTCTCTTTTCTCTCTTTTCTCTCTCTCTAAATTTTCATCTTCTGTTTCTCTCCTATGATACACTTTCTCTGCCTCTCTAACTACATCCCTTATGGTGTAATCCTGCAAGCCCTCAATTCGCTGTAACTTCTTCATAATGTCAGGAGCCGACTGGCCAATGAAGGCCATAATTACTGAGGCCCTTTGACCCTCAGACGTGGTGTCGAATGGGGTATATCTTCTAATAGCCTCCATGAGCCTTTCGAGGAAGACTGAGGGGGGCTCAGTCGCTCCCTGCATAACCTCTCTTACCTTGGCCAGATTCGTGGGCTGCAGGAGAGCACCTCTGAGACCCACCACTAGGACCCAGCGATAATTGGACAGTCGTTCCCTACCTGGTGCCTTATTAAAATCCCATCGTGGCAGGGTTAGTGGGAATCCTTCATCTATTTCAGCTGGAGTTTGGACAGGGCGCCCAGCCTCGTCTCAGACGTTTTTCCGAGCCTCGAGGAGAATTTTCTCTCTCTCCTCGGTTGTGAATAGAGTCTGCAGAAGCTGCTGGCAGTCATCCCAGGTCAGCTGGTGTGAATAGATTAATGATTCAACCAACCCAGTGAGTCCTGCAGTGTTCTCTGAAAAAGGGGGGTGATTAGCTTTCCAGTTATAGAGGTCAGAAGAGGAAAAAGGCCAATACTGTAGGGGCTGTAGACTGTTCAGATCAGCAGGGGGAGCCCCAATAGCCCTGAGGGGGAGTGCCACGGTTGAATCCTCAGGCCCCTCAGTGGTGACTCCTCGCCTGCTCCTTGTTCCTGTGGCGGGACCCCCTCCTGCGGCCGGGGCCTGAGGCAGGGGTACCGGGGGAGCTGAAGTTTGGGGCTGGAGTGCATATGGTGGGGGTTGAGGGGTGTCAGTCCACTCAGGGGGTTCTTCAATCTCTGGATAGATCTTGGGGGTTTTCCATCACTGGTGTGCTGCAATCAAAATCTCCCCTGCACAGTGGTTTTGGTTTCTCTTTCTCACCATTTTCTCAGATGGCTAGAATCTTGGTGCCAGGGTGGAGAGGTGGGAGGAATGGGCGAACACACGGGGGTGGGTAGCGAGCCAAGTCCTCCCATACTGTGATGTACGGTTGCTGCTCTGGATACGATCCTGGCCCATCCTGAAAAACAATGGCCTTCACAGCCCTTATTGTGGGTAAGTAAAAAGTTCCTTCTGCTGGCCAACCTACTCCAAAAACAGGCCATTCCAAGGAATAGAAAGCCATCCATGGCTTTTTCTTCACTGTTACTGACAAATTTAGTCCTCTAGCCATAACGTCCGTCCAATGGTCCTTAGTCAAAGATAAAGGAGTAGACACAGTCTGTCCCATAGTGAAGAATAAGAATAAACACAACACAATGACAGAGACAGAAAACACTAAGACATCCAAACACACTCGTCTGCGTCTGGACTTATACAACCAGCCAAATGCTACCTCTGACAGAGTGGGATTCCGCGTCCACTCCTCTGGCAGGAAGAGCACTCACTCTTCTTCACTCTGCCAGGTAACAGCCAGGTCCTCCTGACTGTTCCGTACCCTGGGAACTCCATGGTCTCCCTT